>NC_081318.1:68777001-69080031 GCF_026419965.1 Kogia breviceps | reverse complement strand
TAACTGAATGAGGTTTCTGGAGCTTTCCCATTTTGGAGGTATCCATTTTGTTCATTGTTCTACTTCATTATAAAATGGGTTATTGAAATTAGTTGGTTTGTTGGTATGTCAGCTTTTTCTTTTTCTTTTTTTTTTTTAACGTCTTTATTGGAGTATAATTGCTTAACAATGGTGTGTTAGTTTCTGCTTTATAACAAAGTGAATCAGTTATACATATACATATGTTCCCATATCTCTTCCATCCCTCCCACCCTCCCTATCCCACCCCTCTAGGTGGTCACAAACCACCTAGCTGATCTCCCTGTGCTCTGTGGCTACTTTCCACTAGCTATCTGTTTTACGTTTGGTAGTGTATATATGTCCATGCCACTCTCTCACTTTGTCACAGCTTACCCTTACCCCACCTCATATCCTCAAGTCCATGCTTTAGTAGATATGTGTCTTTATTCCTGTCTTACCCCTAGGTTCTTCATGACCTTTTTTTTTTCTTGGATTCCATATATATGTATTAGCATATGGTATTTGTTTTTCTCTTTCTGACTTCCTTCACTCTGTATGACAGACTCTAGGTCCATCAACCTCACTACAAATAACTCAGTTTCATTTCTTTTTATGGCTGAGTACTATTCCATTGTATATATGTGCCACATCTTCTTTATCCATTCATCTGTTGACAGACACTTAGGTTGCTTCCATATCCTGGCTATTGTAAATAGAGCTGCAATGAACATTTTGGTACATGACTCTTTTTGAATTATGGTTTTCTCAGGGTATATGCCCAGGAGTGGGATTGCTGGGTCATATGGTAGTTCTTTTTGTAGATTTTTAAGGAACTTCCATACTGTTCTCCATAGTGGCTGTATCAATTTACATTCCCACCAACAGTGCAAGAGAGTTCCCTTTTCTCCACACCCTCTCCAGCATTTATTGTTTCTAGATTTTTTAATGATGGCCATTCTGACCGGTGTGAGATGATATCTCATTGTAGTTTTGATTTGCATTTCTCTAATGACTAATGATGTTGAGCATTCTTTCATGTGTTTGTTGGCAATCTGTATATCATCTTTGGAGAAATGTCTATTTAGTCCTTCTACCCATTTGTGTATTGGGTTGTTTTTTTGTTATTCAGCTGCATGAGCTGCTTGTAAATTTTGGAGGTTAATCCTTTGTCAGTAGCTTCATTTGCAAATATTTTCTCCCATTCTGAGGGTTGTCTTTTGGTCTTGTTTATGGTTTCCTATGCTGTGCAAAAGTAGTGATTAAAAATCTTCCAACAAAAAAGCCCAGGACCAGATGGCTTCACAGGCGAATTCTATCAAACATTTAGAGAAGAGCTAACACCTATCCTTCTCAAACTCTTCCAAAATATAGCAGAGGGAGGAACACTCCCGTACTCATTCTACGAGGCCGCCATCACCCTGATACCAAAACCAGACCAAGATGTCACAAAGAAAGAATACTACAGGCCAATATCACTGATGAACATAGATGCAAAAATCCTCAACAAAATACTAGCAAACAGAATCCAACAGCACATTAAAAGGATCATACACCATGATCAAGTGGGGTTTATTCCAGGAATGCAAGGATTCTACAATATATGCAAATCAGTTGTGATACACCATATTAACAAATGGAGGAGAAAAACCATATGATCATCTCAGTAGATGCAGAGAAAGCTTTCGACAAAATTCAACACCCATTTATGATAAAAACCCTGCAGAAAGTAGGCATAGAGGGAACTTACCTCAACATAATAAAGGCCATATATGACAAACCCACAGCCAACATCATCCTCAATGGTGAAAAACTGAGACCATTTCCACTAAGATCAGGAGCAAGACAAAGTTGCCCACTCTCACCACTCTTATTCAACATAGTTTTGCATGTTTTAGCCACAGCAATCAGAGAAGAAAAAGAAATAAAAGGAATCCAAACTGGAAAAGAAGAAGTAAAGCTGTCAGTGTTTGCAGATGAAATGACACTATACATAGAGAATCCTAAAGATGCTTCCAGAAAACTGCTAGAGCTAATCAATGAATTTGGTAAAGTAACAGGATACAAAATTAATGCACAGAAATCTCTTGCATTCCTATACACTAATGATGAACAATCTGAAAAAGAACTTAAGGAAACACTCCCATTTACCATTGCAACAAAAAGAATAAAATACCTAGGAATAAACCTACCTAAGGAGACAAAAGACCTACATGCAGAAAACTATAAGACACTGATGAAAGAAATTAAAGATGGTACAAACAGATGGAGAGATATACCATGTTCTTGGATTGGAAGAATCAACATTGTGAAAATGACCCTACTACCCAAAGCAATCTACAGATTCAATGCAATTCCTATCAAGCTACCACTGGCATTTTTTGCAGAACTAGAACAAAAAATTTCACAATTTGTATAGAAACACAAAAGACCCCAAATAGCCAAAGCAATCTTGAGAATGAAAAATGGAGCTGGAGGAATCAGGCTCCCTGACTTCAGACTATACTACCAAGCTACAGTAATCAAGACAGTCTGGTACTGGCACAAAAACAGAAATATAGATCAATGGAACAGGATAGAAAGCCCAGAGATAAACCCATGCACATATGGTCACCTTATCTTTGATAAAGGTGGCAAGAACATACAGTGGAGAAAAGACAGCCTCTTCATAAGTGGTGCGGGGAAAACTGGACAGGTACATGTAAAAGTATGAAAGTAGAACACTCCGTAACACCATACACAAAAATAAACTAAAAATGGATTAAAGACCTAAATGTAAGGCCAGATACTATAAAACGCTTAGAGGAAAACATAGGCAGAACACTCTATGACATAAATCACAGCAAAATCCTTTTTGTCCCACCTCCTAGAGAAATGGAAATAAAAACAAAAATAAACAAATGGGACCTAATGAAACTTAAAAGCTTTTTCTTTTCTTGGTTTTTTTTTTTTTCTTTTCTATTCTTTACATCTGAGAAGTTAATTTAATTGAAAGCAAGCTCTTCAGTCTAAGTGGATAACAAAACATCCCTTTGAGGAGGAGGAAATAGATGATAAAATCTGTGTTACTAATTTTTTTCAGTAGTTTGGAGGAATTCCTTTTCCATCCTGTGTATGTGTTTTTAAGACTCTGTTAAGTTCGTAGTTCCTTTTTCTTTTCTTGTTTGGATAGAAAATCATTCTCTTTAATCCCACCTGAGTTTTAAAAATGTATTATTGAACTGCTGAGTTCAGGAATTCAGTGGCCTGTTTTACTGAATGGAGATATGTATGACCTGATAGTAAAAGAATGCTATTCAAAGACATTTCCGCCTGTTTGTTTCTTGGATCAGTTACTGTTCACATAAATCTGGAAAAAAGCCAAAATATGTAAACAAATTAAGAGCTTTAGTATCCCAGTGGGAATATCCATAAATTCTACCATAAATCAGGAATTTAAGATTAAGTGCAATATGCTATAATAAGATAGCAGAGAGAATCAACTATAGACCAAATATTCTTGGCTCTGGTTTGAGAGTCTTAAAGGATATTAAAAGATTTGGATGAATCATGGAGTTATGCGTAATATTATTCCTTCCCAAAGCTATATGTGTTGCCTAAATAGAATTTTATTTTTATTTTACTAACTTCTAAGTGTGGCTCTGAAGCCACTCTTTTATATTCTTTTAGCACACAAAATATATATAATGTCAGTTATCTATCTTTATAATAAATAAAGAGTGAATGAACCTCTTTACACATCTGCATAAATCTGTGAATACAGTAAAGGACAGTTTAATAGGTTGGGGATTTTTCCAATAGAGCTTTTTTGATACACACTCTTCTCTTCTTGCAACTCTCTAGTGTATGAATTGAAAATTGTGGTCTTTTCAATTTTTTTGAACCAGAGTTAAAACTTAAATGTAAACCTTTCTCTTAAGAAAGACCCCAAAATTTAATTCCCCCATTATGATGTCTTATTAATTTTTTCTTGATTGTGTGTGTGTAGAGGAAGAATGAGAATGTAGAGAAAGAGAAAAGCAGTATACACATATACACATATTTTTATGTCAACATTTTCTTGAAAGAGTTGTTCTAAAACAATTGCATTGTAAGCTTATGTTTTGTATACACATACAAGAAGAACTTGTAGAGATTAGTATTTCTGATTTAGCCAGGTTTATCTCAAATTGGGAGAAATAGAGAAAATATGTTGTACATATTTATACATAATAAATACATATTCATAATTATACACAGTTAAAAATACTCATTGGCAATGCACATTCAACACAACTTTTGTGATTGTACAACTTTAATATTGGTGACTTCACTAGCCTGTGATGTGAAAATGATTTTACACGCTTTTTTCTAAACCCAAATTAAAACATGAACCCACATGGTTTCTGTCAGAAACTAACCTGACTCACAGTATCCTCCCCAGCAATTTCATGCATGCTGTAGACTAAGTACCTTAATTTCTTTTACCCTTTATTTTTCATCTTGTCACCACACTATTACTACCTTCATGAGAAAACCACTTTCCTGGCCACAGCCGTCTGCAGTCTGAAGCATCCCTGTGTGTCCCACAGCAGCCCCTTAGGAGCGACTGTACTTGCGTTCAGAGTATCGGTCTTAAATGCTCTTCCAGCTCACTCAGAGAGCTTGATCACAGATGCATGCAGTTCCAGCAGGTAGAGGCTGGACTCTCCCTGAAACTGCGATCATGTTTTTGTTGCTACAGGGACATATGCTACCACTAAAGAGAAGCAGAGGGAGGGAGGCCTGTCTCTGCTTGGCGCTCTACCATAAGCACTGTAGATTCCTGGGTGTTTGGGCCCAACTACTCCTGGACCATACGGCAAGCAGTGTCTACTCTCTAGTATATCCCCATCCAAAGGACTTAGCTTATTTCTTGTATTACAGTTAGACACTCCCCAGAATGGGTGATAGTGCTGTCATCCATTCTCTTCAAGAGAAATGCTTGTGTTTAACTTGCTGTTAAACACAGAATAGTGTGAATATTGATATGTTTCCCAAGGTCTGGATTTTTTAATCTCAGCCATAGTCCACTTATAACACTCTCAAAAAGATTTTTTTCCCCAAAAATAGTTCATATCTACCTGGGAGAAATATATTTAAAATTAATTTATTTTTATTTATTTATTTTTTGGCTGCGTTGGGTCTTCGTTGCTGTGCGTGGGCTTTCTCTAGATGCGGCGAGCGGGGGCTGCTCTTCATTGTGGTGCATGGGCTTCTCATTGCAGTGGCTTCTCTTGTTGCAGAGCACAGGCTGTAGGCACGTGGGCTTCAGTAGTTATGGCTCATGGGCTCTAGAGAGCAGACTCAGTACTTGTGGCTCACGGGCTTAGTTGCTCCGCAGCATGTGGGATTTTCCCGGACCAGGGATCGAACCTGTGTCCCCTGCATTGGCAGGTGGGTTTTTAACCACTGTGTCACCAGAGAAGTCCCCTGGGAGAAATATGTTATGAGCCTTGAGTAAATTAAAGAAGACAGTTATACAAAGTAACACAGGAGTGGACCAAGTATGTAAAAGACTGTTTTTTTCCTTTTTGATCTTTATTATGGTAAAAGAGTATTTTGGAGACCAACTAATTATTCAGTAGTAATTACCATTGTGTTTTACTCTTTGCCATATAAATTTTCCATATCTGATGTAGCTTTCTTGAGAACACAGTTTTCCATATTTTATAAATGAGCCTGAGGCTCCTAGAGGCCAAGTGAAGATCCTCCGATCTCATAGCTTGTAAGTGGCACAGGCAGGACCACAATCCTGTATTTTTTAATTCCCCCCTACATGGCTTCTCATCAATAGGATCTAAATGTTATCCTAAATTACAATAAAAAATGACCAATAATAGATACGTTGATAAAAATTTTAGAACCTATTTATTCAGTTGTGTATTTTTGTTTTGATTCTCATTCTTCTATGGGCTTCAGGCCAACTGTCAGAATTAGTCATTAGAGTAGATTTCTATCTCCTGGTATTAAGATGAGAACTACATAGCAGACCACATCCTGGTCCCTAATTATTGAACATCTGTTATGTTCAGGATCTCTGGGTCTTATGGAAATTCTACAAGGAGATAAAGGCACATTCTACAAAGAGATAAGGCAGGATGCCTATTCTCTTTGACACTTTTTCTGGAAAGGTGAGAAACAAATGAAAATCATGGCAATGGAAAGTGATATGGTAAAAGTGAAATTAGTGGTATTATCTTTCTTCGGTATTCACATAGCTTGTTCATTACCAATTATATATATATATATTTTTTTCCTTTGCGGTACGCGGGCCTCTCACTGCTGTGGCCTCTCCCGTTGAGGAGCACAGGCTCCGGACGCGCAGGCTCAGCGGCCATGGCTCACGGGCCCAGCTGCTCCGCGGCACGTGGGATCCTCCCGGACCGGGGCACGAACCCGCGTCCCCTGCATCGGCAGGCGGATTCTCAACCACTGCGCCACCAGGGAAGCCCTATTTTGTTCTTTTTTATGGCTGAGTAATATTCCATTGTATATATGCACCATATTTTCTTTATCCATTCATATATTGTTGGACATTTAGATTGTTTCCATGTCTTGGCTATTGTGAATAGGGGTTCTGTGAACACTGGGGTGCATATATCTTTTCGAATTATAGTTTTGTCTGGGTATATGTCCAGGAGTGGGATTGCTGGAGCATATGGTAATTCTATTTTTAGTTTTCTGAGGAACTTCCATACTGTATTCCATAGTGGCTGCATCAACTTAAATTCCCACCAGCAGTGTAGGAGGGTTCCCTTCTTTCCACACCCTCTCCAGCATTTGTTATTTGTAGACTTTTAAATGTTGGCCATTCTGACCACTGTGTGATAGTACCTCATTGTAGTTTTGATTTGCATTTCTCTAATGATGAGTGATGTTGAGCATCCTTTCATGTATTTGTTGGCAATCTGTATATCTTCTTTGGAGAAATGTCTATTTAGGTCTTCTGCCCATTTTTGGATTGGGTTGTTTGTTTTTCTGATATTGAGCTGCATAAGCTGCTTGTAAATTTTGGAGATTAATCCTTTGTCAGTTGTTTCACTTGCAAATATTTTCTCCCATTCTGAGGGTTGTCTTTTTGTCTTGTTTATGGTTTCCTTTGCTATGCAAGAGTCTTTAAGCTTCATTAGGTCACATTTATTTATTTTTGTTTTTATTTCCATTTCTTTAGGAGGTGGGTCAAAAAGGATCTTGCTGTAACTTATGTTATAGAGTGTTCTGCCTATGTTTTCCTCTAAGAGTTTTATAGTGTCTGGCCTTACATTTAGGTCTTTATTCCATTTTGAGTTTATTTTTGTGTATGGTGTTACAGAGTGTTCTAAATTCATTTTACATGTAGCTGTCCAGTTTTCTCAGCACCACTTATTGAAGAGTCTGTCTTTTCTCCATTGTATATTCTTCCCTCCTTTATCAAAAAATAAGGTGACCAGTAGCAGGGAGGGAGATGCAAGAGGAAAGAGATATGGGGATATATATATATATATTTAGGTATAGCTGATTCATTTTGTTATAAAGCAGAAACTAACACAGCATTGTCAAGCAATTATACTCCAATAAAGATGTTAAAAAAAATAAAAAATAAGGTGACCATATGTGCGTGGGTTTATCTCTGGGCTTTCTATCCTGTTCCATTGATCTATATTTCTGTTTCTGTGCCAGTACCAGACTGTCTCGATTACTGTAACTGTGTAGTATAGTCTGAAGTCAGGGAGCCTGATTCCTCCAGCTCCGTTTTTCTTTCTCAAGATTGCTTTGGCTATTCGGGGTCTTTTGTGTTTCCATACAAATTGTGAAATTTTTTGTTCTAGTTCTGTGAAAAATGCCATTGGTAGTTTAATAGGGATTGCATTGAATCTGTAGATTGCTTTGGGTAGTTTACTCATTTTTGCAATGTTGATTCTTCCAGTCCAAGAACATGATATATCTCTCCATCGGTTTGTATCATCTTTAATTTCTTTCATCAGTGTCTTATAGTTTTCTGCATGCAGGTCTTTTGTCTCCTTAGGTAGGTATATTACTAGGTATTTAATTTTTTTGTTGCAATGGTAAATGGGAGTGTTTCCTTAATTTTTCTTTCAGATTGTTCATCATTAGTATATAGGAATGCAAGAGACTTCTGTGCATAAATTTTGTATCCTGCTACTTTACCAGAGTCATTGATTAGCTTCAGTAGTTTTCTGGTAGCATCTTTAGGATTCTCTGTGTATAGTATCATGTCATCTGCAAAGAGTGACAGCTTTACTTCTTCTTTTCTCATTTGGATTCCTTTTATTTCTTTTTCTTCTCTAATTGCTGTGGCTAAAACTTCCAAAACTATGTTGGATAATAGTGGTGAGAGTGAGCAACCTTGTCTTGTTCCTGATCTTAGTGGATATGGTTTCAGTTTTTCACCATTGACAATGATATTGGCTGTGGGTTTGTCATATATGGCCTTTATTATGTTGAGGTAAGTTCCCTCTATGCCTACTTTCTGCAGAGTTTTTATCATAAATGGGTGTTGAATTTTGTCAAAAGTTTTTTCTGCATCTATTGAGATGATCATGTGGTTTTTCTCCTTCAGTTTGTTAATATGGTGTATCACGTTGATCGATTTGTGTATATTGAAGAACCCTTGCATTCGTGGAATAAACCCCACTTGATCATGGTGTATGATCCTTTTAATGTGCTGTTGGATTCTGTTTGCTACTGTTTTGTTGAGGATTTTTGCATCTACATTCATCAGTGATACTGACCTATAGTTTTCTTTTTTTGTGACATCTTGGTCTGGTTTTGGTATCAGGGTGATGGCGGCCTGGTAGAATGAGTACGGGAGTGTTCCTCCCTCTGCTATATTTTGGAAGAGTTTGAGAAAGATAGGTGTTAGCTCTTCTCTAAATGTTTGATAGAATTCGCCTGTGGAGCCATCTGGTCCTGGGCTTTTGTTTGTTGGAAGATTTTAAATCAGTTTCATTTAAGTGCGTGTGATTTGTCTGTTTATATTTTCTATTTCTTCCTGGTTCAGTCTTGGAAAGTTGTGCTTTTCTAAGATTTTGTCCGTTTCTTCCAGGTTGTCCATTTTATTGGCATATAGTTGCATGTAGTAATCTCTCATGATCCTTTGTATTTCTGCAGTGTCAGTTGCTACTTCTCTTTCATTTCTAATTCTATTGATTTGAGTCTTCTCCCTTTTTTTCTTCATGAGTCTGGCTAATGGTTTATCAATTTTGTTTATCCTCTCAAAAAAACAACTTTTAGTTTAAATGATCTTTGCTATCGTTTTCCCCATTTCTTTCTGATCTGATCTTTATGATTTCTTTCCTTCTGCTAACTTTGGGGGTTTTTTGCTCTTCTCTTTCTAATTGCTTTAGGTGTAAAGTTAGGTTCTTTATTTGAGTTTTTCTTATTTCTTGATGTAGGATTGTATTTCTATAAACTTCCCTCTTAGAACTGCTTTTGCTGCATCCCATAGGTTTGGGGTCCTCGTGTTTTCATTGTCATTTGTTTTAGTTATTTTTTGATTTCCTCTTTGATTTGTTTAGTGATCTCTTGGTTTTTTAGTCACATATTGTTTAGC
Source organism: Kogia breviceps (assembly GCF_026419965.1). Taxonomy (NCBI): domain Eukaryota; kingdom Metazoa; phylum Chordata; class Mammalia; order Artiodactyla; family Physeteridae; genus Kogia; species Kogia breviceps. The sequence goes on along the minus strand of NC_081318.1, from coordinate 69,070,460 downwards.
CTCCATGTGTTTGTATTTTTTACAGTTTTTTTCCTGTAATTGATATCTAGTCTCATAGCGTTGTGGTCAGAAAAGATACTTGATATGATTTCAATTTTCTTAAATTTCCCAAGGCTTCATTTGTGACTCAAGATATCTATACAAATATATATCTAGCCCAACGAATGTTCCATGAGCACTTGAGAAGAAAGTGTATTCTGTTGTTTTGGATCGAATGTCCTATAAATATCAATTAAGTCCATCTTGTGTAATGTGTAATTTAAAGCTTGTGTTTCCTTATTTATTTTCATTTTGGTTGATCTGTCCATTGATGAAAGTGGGATGTTAAAATCCCCTCCTATGATTGTGTTACTTTTGATTTCTTCTTTATGGCTGTTAGCATTTGCCTTATGTATTGAGGTGCTCCTATGTTGGGTGCATTAATATTTACAATTGTTATATCTTCTTCTTGGATTGATCCCTTGATTATTATGTAGTGTCCTTCTTTGTCTCTTGTAATAGTCTTTATTTTAAAGTCTATTTTGTCTGATATGAGAATTGCTACTCAGCTTTCTTTTGATTTCTATTTGCATGGAATATCTTTTTCCATCCCTTCACTTTCAGTCTGTATGTGTCCCTGGGTCTGAACTGGGTCTCTTGTAGATAGCCTATATATGGGTCTTGTTTTTGTATCCATTCAGCCAGTCTGTGTCTTTTGGTTGGAGCATTTTATCCATTTAAATTTAACGTAGTTATCAATATGTATGTTCCTATTCCCATATTCTCAATTGTTTTGGGTTTGTTATTGTAAGTCTTTTCCTTGTCTTGAGTATCCTGCCTAGAGAAGTCCTTTAGCATTTGTTGTAAAGCTTCTTTGGTGGTGCTGAATTCTCTTAGCTTTTGCTTATCTGTAAAGGTTTTAACTTCTTCATTGAATCTAAATGAGATCCTTGCTGGGTAATGTAATCTTATTTGTAGGTTTTTCCCTTTCATCACTTTAAAGATGTCCTGCCACTCCCTTCTAGCTTGCAGAATTTCTGCTGAAAGATCAGCTGTTAACCTTATGGGGATTCCCTTGTATGTTATTTGTTGCTTTTCTCTTGCTTTTAATATTTTTTCTTTGTATTTAAGTTTTGATAGTTTGATTAATATGTGTCTTGGCATGTTTCTCCTTGGATTTATCCTGTATGTGACTCTGTGCTTCCTGGACTTGATTGACTATTTCCTTTCCCATATGAGGGAAGTTTTCAACTATAATCTCTTCAAACATTTTCTCAGTCCCTTTGTTTTCCTCTTGTTCTTTTGGGACCCCTATAATTTGAATGTTGGTGCATTTAATATTGTCCCAGAGGTCTCTGAGACTGTCCTCAATTCTTTTAATTCTTTTTTCTTTATTCTGCTCTGTGGTAGTTATTTCCACTATTTTACTTCCAGGTCACTTATCTGTTCTTCTGCCTCAGTTATTCTGCTATTGATTCCTTCTAGAGAGTTTTAAATTTCATTTATTGTGGTGTTTATCATTGTTTGTTTGCTCTTCAGTTCTCTAGGTCCTTGTTAAACGTTTCTTGTATTTTCTGCTTTCTATTTCCAAGATTTTGGATCATCTTTACTATCATTACTCTAAATTCTTTTTCAGGTAGACTGCCTATTTCCTCTTCATTTGTTTGGTCTGGTGGGTTTTTCTTTTCTTCATCTGCTGTGTATTTCTCTGTCTTCTCATTTTGCTTAACTTACTGTGTTTGGGGTCTCCTTTTCACAGGCTGTGGGTTCATAGTTCCTGTTGTGTTTAGTGTCTGCCCCCGGTGGGTAAGGTTGGTTCAGTGGGTTGTGTAGGCTTCCTAGTGGAGGGGACTGGTGCCTGTGTTCTGGTGGATGAGGCTGGATCTTGTCTTTCTGGTGGGCAGGACCACGTCCTGTGGTGTGTTTTAGGGTGCCTATGACCTTATTATGATTTTAGGCAGCCTCTCTGCTAACGGGTGGGTTTGTGTTCCTGTCTTGCTCGTCGTTTGGCATAGGGTGTCCAGCACTGTAGCTTGATGGTCGTTGAGTGGAGCTGGTTCTTAGTGTTGAGATGGAGATCTCTGGGAGAGGTCTCGCTGATTGATATTACGTGGGGCCAGGAGGTCTCTGGTGGACCCATGTCCTGAACTGGGCTCTCCCACCTCAGAGGCTCAGGCCTGACACCCAGCTGGAGCACCAAGACCCTGTCAGCGGCATGGCAGTGAATGTGGCAGTCTCCATTATGAAGTCAAATTATGAGGGTCTACAATTGCTGTTCAGCTAGAACAGGCTGACTTGGTAGCAATTTGTCTATGAGGCTGTCTCCAGCAGCTCATGGCTAAAAGAGTAGGTCTCCGCATGTGCTGCCAGAATCTTAAATGTTTATAATAGAGGTTTTCACTGGGTTCAGTCACGGATTCGGTACAGAGAGTCTCAAGAACATCTTACTCTCTCAAGTTTGTGTGTCTGAAACAGCTCCTAAGCCTGAGGGTCTACAAGCTGCAGGAAGACGAGACCGCCCAGGGCGGCCTGCAGGCCGTGATTCTTGCCACGAACCCCGCTGCTGCCATTGTGGAATCCGGCTTCCCCCACCGCTCTGCAGTGAGTTTTCAGTGAAGCTTTCTCTCTGTGCTGATGAGATTCATGCTGCCTGAGTTGCCCAAAGCCATAGAGTGCATAAATGTTGGGGCGGGGGTACAAACCCAGCAAATTGGGCTCCAAGGTCTGTGTTACATCACCCAACGAGAGTTGGGAGGCTACTCACCTAAACGTCTCACCCCCACGAGCCACCTCCTCAAACCTGCAGCGCCACAGGATAAGTCACTGGTGCCGGCACTCCTGTGCAGCCGCACAAAACCTAAACAACATTTTTACACTTGGATATCTTACTATTTCTATTTAGTTAAACTTAATAAAAAACTGAGATTATACTTTCTCCCCTAGTTTGACTTATTCTCCAAGTTCATGTTACCAGGGCTTGTGGCTCTTCCTCTTTTAGAGTTTTGGACCCTTTTTCTTAACCTTGTTCCCTATGCAACGGCCTTTCTTTGAACTGTCCATCAAATCGAGACTTTCTTATTTTTCCTGCCATCACTTTAGTTTATGCCCTCACCCGTATAAGCCAGTCACACCTTATATGCCACGTATGCCAGCAAACCACTTACTATTTACTGATCATGCTGTGCTCTTTTGCCTTATGCCTTTGAACATGCTGTTGCTGCCTGATGTGCTCTATTATTATATTTTTACACACATTTATCTCTTCTTCATCTATGCTTATGTCATACTTTCACGCTATTATAGAACTTACAGTGCCTTACCACTAGACAGGTTAAGAGTAGACAGCATGTTTTATACATCTCTATTTCCTTTGAATCTGGACTATTAAATGGTGGTAACAGGTGTAAAAGAATTTAGGCAAGCTTAACACTGAATGGGCCTCCCAAATCTTCTTTCCCTTTCATAAGCCACATAAATAATGTTCTTCTCATTCTGCATTCCTGACCCACACTCTTCAATAACTCTGTACCTACTTCTCCCACAAGTAAACCCACCATTTGTCTGTTGTTATGGCCCATCATCTTAGTCCACCCCACTATTTGCAGTCAGATTCTACTGTAGTTTACCTTTTACTTCAGTCTTTTCCTAAAGTATACAAAGAATTCAAACAACCTCTTGAAATCTTTTTCACTTATCTGCTGCTTTAATGGAAGCTAAGCTCCACCTGGTGGTAGAATTCGCTTCCCTTGTTTAGACTTGAGCACATGCAGTGAGATCAATTCAGCAGGGAAATAAATTTGTATACATCTCTCTATATGCAAACATGTATGTTTATGTATTACATATGTGTGTGAGTGTGTGTTTTGCAGTCTTTCCTCTGTCACAAAAGTAGTGAAATATGCTTATTAATTTATTTTACCGACATTGACGTTTAAAACATGGCATTCAGCATTTGATTATTATAAATGTTTCGTGCTATTCAGGCTCTCAGCAATGACCAGAATGATCTTAGTGTGATACTCACAAACCATATATTTCCTACCACCCCTGTCCCACATCAAAATTGGTTTTCGAAAGGACTTAATTTATGCTTTGGTACTAAAGGAAGTTTATTTAAAGGCCTTTATGATTCATATAAAATTTTAAAAATAAAATGGAAAAATGTTTGAAAATATTAACTCAAGTCATATTTTAAAGCAGGATAGTCCAACCCTTTACTCAGTACATGAGTATGTTCTTTATCTCTCACAAGCAAGCCAGCGCTATATTATGTTTACCCTTTATGTTGAGCGAGATTTTGTAGCATATAGCTTTATGAAGACTAGAAAATTAGCCAGAGTTACACACTGGAAGCTCTGCAGCTGGATTTAACCCACAGATATGTTTTTTCATGTTTCTACTAAAATATGAAATAATTGCACTCTGCTTGAAAATTGGAAGATTTCATTATAAAAATGCAGCTATCTAGCAATGAGGGGTCTTTTTCTCTCAAATCAAGTGATCTCAACCTGAGGAGTAAGTACCCTTTTTAGATGTGGTGCACACTCTAAAAATTTTCCATAAGCCCCACTACTCCTTAACGTATCACACTCTGCCTCCTTTTCTTTATTGCCTGGCTTCTGTAGGCACTGACATTTAGGACCACTGGCATTCATCTGTGATGCCTATCTGAGAAGTTCATATTCTGGTCGAAGGAGAAAATGAAGAAAGATGGGTCAATAACCATCAGAAAAGTGAAAGAAACAACCCAAACAAAAGGTATAAAATTGCTTTCTCTGTAATTTTGCACAACGCCCCACTGGTGGCATAGGTGTACTTCCAATAGTATCGTGTTTAAGGAAAAGCACTATCTTTCCTAACTGCTGGCCGACAAATTTTAGAGGTTTCGTTTTCCTTCAAATACCAACTCCTGGACTGAGAAATATCTGAAGTTATGTTCTTTATTTTCACTTTGAGAGTATTTTAGTTGTTAGGCTACAATCTAGGCACAGACATAAATGTATTTGCCTTCTCCACCCAATCAGACCACCTCCTGAGCAGTGACTATTACTACTAAGCCAGTGTTACCCAGCCTTCCTAACCTGGTCCACATCTAATGAAGTTAAATATTTCATGCTCCAACACTTTTTTGATTTGCATTTTGTATCTCCCTTTAAAGGGGTGTCTCTTCTATGGTTAATAGTGACCATGTTTTGACTATCCTCACCAGTTGTAGTTGGGCAGAATAATGGCCCCCCAAAGATGTTCATATCCTAATCCCCATAACCTATAAACATATTACATTACATAGCAGAGGAAGATTAGGATTGAAGATGAAACTAAGACTGCTTATCAGCTGACCTTAAATAGATTACCCTGGATTAAATAGGTGGGTCCAGTAATGACAGTGGTCCTTAAAAGTGGAGACAGAGGCCAGGAGGAGCCTTGGAGGTGTGACTATGGAAGAGTGATCAGAGTGATGCAACATTGCTGGCTTTGAACAGAAGAAGGGGCCACAAACCAAGGCATGTGGGTCTCCTTTAGAAGCTGGAAAAGACAAGGAAACAGATTTGCCTCTAGAAATGCAGCCCTGCTGACACCTTGATTTTAGACCAGGGCGCTCTGTGTTAGAATTCCATCCTATAAAACTGTAAGATAATAAGTTTGTGTTGTTTTAAACCAAGTTTGTGGTAATTTATTACAACAACAATGAAAAACTAGTATACTGGCAAAGAAGTTTCCTTTGAAGTTTGTTCTCTGACATTTTTGTTATGAAAAAGCATATTTTTTTCACAATAAAAATTGTACTGAAACATAATTTTTGGAGCAATGCAAGTTTCTCCCTGCTTTCTTCTCCTCCTTTTCTTTCCCCTGTCTTGAGAATCATTGTTTTAACCCACTCCTACCCCTCCACAGCAGAGAACTGTTGCCCCTACAGTGTGGAGCTGCAAATAGGAAACCTATGGTTGAAAGAACTAACAAAAGGTAGAAGGCAGCAAAAAACAAACAAAAAACCTTACTTTTACTTTTCCCAAGATTCCTATAATCTCTGCACCATAGAAGATTTTTTTTTTTTATGTTGCTTTTGAACCACAAAACTGCTGAACTTTTTTGCAGCCCACTGAGAGTGATGCTGCATAAACTTTTCCATGGGATTATAGCACAGTAAGAACCTGTTGTGGTCTGTATGGTATCATCGACTGGCACTTATACGTACAGTTAACTAGAATTCTTAATACATTATAAAGTATCGACTTGAAAATGAAGTATCTACTGAAAACTTTTTCACATTAAGTTTATAAATTTTCATGATGCTACTTTCTGGAAGTTTAACAAACAAACTCTCATTAGTTAGGATCAGACTAATTTCACTCATCATCTTGGTATTCATGTCATTAAACATAACATTATATATAGTAGCTGCTCAATATATGGGTGAGTGAATAAATCCAGCTTTTCAATTTATTGGCACTTTATCTGGTTTAGCGAAAAGTAGGATATACAGCTGTGTTTTTCTCGTCTCAGTTTTGCTCTGGGATTCTCAGGGTATAATTTCTCCAAGCTCAAGTTGGTCCTAGAATTTAAAGACAGATATTTTTCAATATGGCCTCTAAATGTTAGACGACTATGTAATTTAGTGCTTATCCAAAGAAACCAAATACCTTTCCCAGAAGGGAAATTGAATCAGGAGATGTCACGTTGCCCTTCAAAAGGCAATTTCTAAGGGACTTGAAAGGGTTGAATTTTAGACCCTACCTTCCTCCACCCCCACTCCTTTATAAGAACCTGTGAAGAAGTATTTTTAGTTCCTGATGCTGATTCTTACACTTTCATATCTATACTGAAAATCATGTGGAGATATTGTTAATTATGTTGCGTATCATGCAGCATCCCTAGAAATTCAGATGGGGTAGGCCTTAGGTTGCATCGTGGAAATTGTGTTTTGTAAAAATTGTACACATGTGCTGCAGGTGACATCGAAGGCCAGGCTGTGAGAAATGTTGCCTTAGGTTGCTTGATGTGCCTATATTGTTGTTCACTTGTACAAACATCATTGTGTGCCCATGTACGCTAATCTACAAAGAAATCCACTGCTCTCCTGTTGTCCATATCCCCATACCTCTCTTGTGCCTCCCACCTGCCCCCTCACCCAATTGTGTAATGATTTTACAAAGCCATGCTTCCCCCCACCCCAAGACCTAGGGTGGTAGATACAATTAAAATTATTGTATTAGAAAAAGTCCTGTAATTCTCCTCTGGGGTAGGTGGTGCTTTGCTTCTGAAAAGGGCTGAACTTCTTTTTCTGTGTGTTAATGGATCTGGGCTAGATAAGTTTGTGTCTTGCATGTTCCTGTGTCTTTCTTTAAATACGTCTCTTCCATCCTACATCGATAGTGCCCTGGCTGCAAGGTTTCCCTCACCATGACACAGTATAAGACCTGTCCTAAGTCTCATTGATCTCCACACCTTCCCTCCCTCTTTCTTACCATCACCATGACACAGTATAAGACCTGTCCTAAGTCTCATTGATCTCCACACCTTCCCTCCCTCTTTCTTACCACCAAAACACCTCTATCAGCAGCAGATAATCAGAAAGGCAAGTTAATCTGTCAAATGGTATAAATGAGAAATTGTAAGTATTGGTGAACCCAAGCATTAAACCTAGGGCTTCATCTTCATCAGTAGTGAGCATGGCTTAAGCATCTACTGAGTTGTACGCTCTGTGCTAGTGCAAAGAAGCAAAGGGCAGGAGGATTTTCTGCTCAAGGGACGTTACTGCAATGGTGGGAATTTCAGTATGAAGGCTTCTAAATCAGGGAGATGAATTTGAGGGTATGTAAGGTAGGTATACCTTGTCCCTTTACTGAGGCTAAGTGTTCAGATGTTTTTGCTTCACCCTTGGGGCAGTAAGACCCTTGATGTCTTTTAGGCTTCACACAGGGCTCCTCTACTACTGTAGACTGGCAAAAAATAATCAGTTGCACTAGTTCTTCCACCGCATAGAAATTAATTAAATAGTTTCATACAAAGTGAAAGGATCATTTTTTTAAAATTAAAATTAACAGACATTTATTGGGCATATTTGTCTCCATAAACTCTTTGTTATTTGGTACAACACTCAGTTTTGTATATGATGGGCAATGGTAGGTATTATATAATGGCAAGTAAAGCAGTGATTGTATATTTGTAATTTCATGGATTATTAATAGGGCATTCTTATTTTGTTACCCCCGCCTGAGAGTATATTTTAAAAATAGCTTCTTAATGCTACTGTTTTTCACTTGTTCAGTGGCTACTCTTAGGATGAGATATTTTATAAATTTACTTTAGGGTGGGCAAAATGGAAAAGGGAATAAACTCTTCCCAGTTTCTTCAAGAGGTCCAGAAGTGCATGATACAAAGAATGGAATTTGCTTTGATATAAACATAACTTGCTAACAATAGTTATCCCGAGGTAGAAACAGTAGCTTTCTTGAGGGAGTGAAACTTAGATCAGACATGACCTGGCTGCCTTTGAGGTTCTTGTGTCACGGGGACGGTTGACTAAGTAATCTGCAAAGAGCCTTCCCACTGAGGATCAGAATCCTAAAACTCAGAATGCCCTGGCATGTGTAGGGAGGTTGCTGAACTGTCCCTTTAAAAAAATGCCCACTAGAGGGAGTATAACATCATAAATATTTCCTTTCAGTTGTTGCCTTAACTTCTGGTAAGCCAGCAAGAAAGCAAGATTCAAGTGCAAATACCTAGAATTTATTTCATACTTTAAAAAATGTTTTTCTCATTAAAATCTTATGGACTATTTTGATAAGCGAAGAAAATTTTCTTCTAAAAAATTAGTGTAGCATATAGTATGTAACATTAATATTATTTGTATATGTAAAGAATTCAGAATTTTAAATGACTGGTGGAGATAGAATCCAGATCACTTATTCGTAGTTATCAGTGTAAAACATCTTGGTTCTACATGGAGTATGTTTCACCAAATTTTGTTAGGTCTGTTGTTACTATTGTTTTATTTGCTGTGGATATAATTCTATAATTTCCCTGTATGTTATAGCTTTCCCAGACATTTAAGATAAACTATTCCACTGGACAACTTGTTTGATAACATAGTATCAAAATCAAATGTTTCATTCTTAAATTTTTAGAAGAACCTGCCAGTCTGTCTTAGGAAAATTAAAAATGGGTATTTTTCAGAGATAAAAGCACGTTCATTCTCTTTCTGTTGTGGGTGGTTCTGCATTTAACTCTATTTTTTCCATTAAAATTTTCTTATTTTTTCCCATAATTTTGACATTAAGTCTCCAAGTTCTGTTTTGGATTGGACTTTTTATATTTGAATATTTGGAGAAAAAATTTTTAAAATATTATCTACTTTGAAGCACTGACCATTAAAACATCAAAAGTTCAAAAGCAAAATATTTATGAAAAATTGAGGTATTAGCTTTTTATTGGTAAAATATATTTTAAACTAGAATTTACATAATCTTCATGAAGGAGAAAGAAGCACATATATAGTATTTCAAATATATTTTAATTCCTTAGCATCTTAACTGTTTGAAGTGCATTTCTAACAGATCTTTTTTTTTCCTTACCTTACTGTCAGCATCACTGGCCACAAAATAAACTTCCCTAACTTCTCTAGTTCACTGAAAATTGTTACTTGTATTTAAATTGAGAATTTTCTTTTTCTTTTCCATTACAGTTTTAAAAAACCCAAAAACCTACAGCTTGGCAAGTGATGTGTCAGTGTGGAAACAGTAAGTTACTTTGATTGTGCATTGCCTTCTAATAAGTGATTTGGGGTAGGGGTGACTTCTTGTTCTTGCTTCTGTTTGCCTGAATGATGCTGTCACCGGGTCAGCTCCTCCATTACTCCCTGTGTGAATGAAACCAGTATCCAACCTTCCTCAAAAGCCAGGCTTATTTGTTATATTTTTGTTTTATTTATATTTAGAAAAATTTAGTATGAAATTAATACATACTTGTAAACAACCAAAAATATGTAAATATTGATACTGAAGGACAGAAATTAAAAGGTAAATTTCTTTTCCTTCTCAGGTTTCACTGTCCCTCTGGTGCAATTTGAATCTTTCCAGATACTTTGTAGCACATGCAATCCTGTGTGTGTGTGTGTGTGTGTGTGTGTGTGTGTGTGTGTGTGTGTGTATACATTTTTATACATGGATATTTCTTTTGCCTTTTTTTAAACAATAATGGAATCATGTGAAAAATACTCTCCTGTGGACTGCTTTTTTCACTAACAATGTATTTTTAAGATGTTCCTGTTTCAGTACTTACAGAATTACTTCATTTTTTATAGTTGTATAAAATCCCATATTTTATTTAGACTCTGGTTTCCTATTGATAGACATTTAAATTGTTTCCCCTATTGCATTATATCAAATAGTGCTGCAGTGCAGGAATTTGAATATCATCTTTGGGATTTTGTGCATTTCCTACGTTTATGTGCTTAAAACGCAATAGATGCTGAAAGCGTGGCTGGCTATTTACTTTTTATTCATGGTCTATTTCCACAAGGCTTTTAAGATGTCTGTGTTTTATATTACTCTGTGTCTGTGAAAGATATTTACTTTTATCAACAAAACATGTTGGTTGCCAACAATCAGATTTCAAAAGAAAAAAATGCTAGTTTCTCTGAGTGTATCTTTACTAGAAAGTGAAAGAGATCATTTGTCTCTAATTCAGGTGGAAAACTCTTAAGATTGGAGGGGAAAAAATGAATTAGCAGAATCACTGTGACTTTAGATCATGTTGATCAAATGTGAGATAAGCATTGGATGTTAATATTTTTGTTGTTAATTAATGGCAAGAATTGAATGGTTAGGTAAAAATGACTTGGGCACACACTCTAGAGTACTCTGCAGTAATTAAAAGCAACAAACTAGATGTACACAAAATAACATGAAGATACTGTAAGAACACTGGGTTGAATGATTAAAAGTAATAAACAGAATTATTCAAAATTTCTACAAATCAATAACCTTTATAGATTATTAGGATGTAAATCAATGCACTTTATATTAGAACATACACAAAACATTATTACACAAGAATTCCTAGGAGTTCAAGGCTGTCAAATATGTTAGCATGGTTCTAGAAGGAAAAGTGAAATGGGTTTGGGGAATAGACATAAAAGACAATCATCAGAAAATAAAACTCAGAAAGAATAAGTATTTAGACAGTGCTTTCATGATTTTTCAGATACTGAAGAGCCTTTTTGTAGAAATGAGTGGTTTATTTCCCATGAACATTTCCTAAATTGACTTGTTCTTTGAATGTTGTTTTTCTTTCAAGTTGACAGTTCCTAGAATGGGCAGAAAAGATGCAACACTAATTTTCCTCAAATGTAGTGATGGGAATTAGTAGTATCTAGCTACCCCTCTGTGGCTGGGAATGATGGTATATTTTGGAAATAACTATAATTAGGGGTCATTGTTCAAGGGGTTAAATTGCTAGGAAGATGAGAGATACATGATTGTATCAGAGCTTTCTTATAACATGACTCCTAAGTAAGGACACCAAAACAGCCCAGGTAACTAGCTGTTAGAACCCTCCATCCAGACTATCTGAGAAGATGTTCCAGGAGCTGGGCCTGAGAGTGGGTAGAACTGCCCAACAGTCCAGGTCCAGAACCAAAGAAAAGTCAAGACTGCATCCGGAGTGACTTATAAAAACAAAAGGCTAAAACTTACATAGCACTTGCTGTGTGCCAGGCCGGTTCTAAGCACTTTACATGTAATAACCACTCAGTGGTCACAACAAAGCTGCTGGGGAAGGTGAAATGATCAGGACCACCTGTTCAGTGTGGTAGGTGCCAGTGGGCTTGCAGAAGCGGTGAGGAGATGAAATCCAAAGGTCTGTGGGGAAGGCCTGTCAAGATGGGGATAGAAGGATCAGGAAGAAGGGGCTGGAGAAATCCCCAGGGGTGGAGGCCCGGAAGGTTGTATGTATTCTGTGCCCTGGCCTTGCTGGGTGGAAGCAGGAGGTCTGAGGGCTGCCCAGGCCATTTGTATCACACAGGGATTTCAATCCTCTTCATCCCTGGGGCCTCAGAGAAGAGTTCAGAGAAGTAAGATTGGTTGGCAGTGTGGAGACAGCCAAGTCAGGATTCTTGACACGTGATATTCTGTGTTTTGGTGAGGTTGGCAGCCCTCGCTTTGTCTCCTTTCTGGATGATTAAAAACCCCAAACATCATGAGCCGGATGTTTGAATGTTTTTAAACCTCGTAATTTTGTAAATTGTCTGTTCCTGGCCACCTGCCCCACACTTTTGCCCCAGCTGATATCATGATGCTTTCGCCTTCAATTTCTTAGTTTCTGTTGACTTTTGAATGAAGCAAGTGTGATCTGAGTTTGTTTTCTCAGCAAGGTGATGGCAAAAGAATATTTATAGTGTTGAGGAATTTTTATTTTCTCTCAGACATCTAGGATGAGTAGTATATTCTAGACCCTACTCTCCAGGATATCTCTCTTCTGCTGAGATAATAAAATTGATCAGATGTTTTGAGGTTAAGTAAACTGTTGTAATAATCTGGCAGCTGCCTGCTGGTTGTGGTTTTCAAAAGCAATTACTCACTCTGGAGTCAACTTTGAACTCTACATTTTAATTGAAAAGGCTAATTGTAGGCTATTGCTCCTGATTTAGCATTTGATTTGGCAGATTAGGAAGTAAAAGCACATTGGGAAGGGAGGGGAGAGGAAGAGAAAGTAAGTAGAAGTGTTGCCGAGCTCAAATTCCTGAATTCCTGTTTATATATGAGTGTTTTCATACACAGCACATTGTATGCTAACTGGAGAAAGAGCAGTTGGACTAAAAAGTCTCTGAGGCACCTGTCTGAGGTTAGTCTGCAAAATCCTTATTTTGGGCTTCTTTGCTTCTGTCTCTCTCTGTCTCTCTCTGTCTCTCTCTCTCCCTTTTTCTCTTACTCTCCCTCCCTCTCTCTTCCTTCCTCCCTTCCCCCCCCCGTTAATTTCTTAATTTTATTTCAAATGTGAAATTTCAGGAATAATTTTCAAGAATATTATCAGACCACGCTTATATATCTGATTAGGAGCTTATTTCTCAAATTCTTGGTTATGCTAATAGGTGGAGACTGCTATTTGGTTTCACTAAAACCTAGCTAACAGTTTTACTTAAAATCAGCAAGAGATAAGAGATTATTGATGTGTGTTCACAAGAACAAATTACTTCCCTATGGGAATCATTATAAATTGGATTACAAGAAGGATACCAAACATCCAAAAAGAAATATAGCTGCACCCAAATTCACATCCAGGACAATTAGTAGCATTATTAAAATGGCCAGAAAGTTGCTTTTAGAATTGAGCTGAGAAGTGTGAGAACTTGTATTTCTGAAGTCTTGTCCCCACCTAAAAGCAAATGTAGTACTTTTACATTTACTGGGCACAGATGATACTATGCATTTTATAGAAATACATCCTCTAAATTAAAAAATATATATATATGTTTATGACTCCTTTGGACTTTATGCTTTTAGATCAATTGGCAAACTGTGCTGGGAATTTCCTGTGAATCTAATAAAATGTTGATAGCCTAAATTAAGGCCGAAATGAAAGGCATGAACATATGAATTGTTTAATTTTATAATATGTTTCAAAATGCTAGTTACATATTACTTGAAAATGCACTTTATTTTTAGACTTTTGTGGAATGCAGGTTGGGCTCATTACAGTTCTGTTGATATTTTCATTGACCTCGTAAATATAATTTAATCTCTATGCATCAGCTTTCTGATCTGTAAAAATAAGATAAATATTCTTCCCACACTTTGCACTCAGAACTCCTCTGTTGAAACAATAAACAGGGTTGTAATATATGAATGTGAGTACTGCTTCAGAATCCAATGTCTTTATCAACAACAAAGAAGAGCTGACATTTATTTGGTGTTTCAGTATTAAATTGGAAGATACTACAGTTAATGAAAAAAAGAAACATCTGTGTTGCTATTAGAAGGATTATTCTGAAATATGGATATCACTGGAAATGTCAGCTGCCTGCTGCACAATTTCCAAGAGCCATTTTTTGTGATCCCAGTATTCATAGAGGTCCTCAAGTAAAATTGACACAAAGAGAGGAAAACCTTATAGACAGGAGGACTTCAAGTAAACACACTTAGTTCTTTCAAAATATCTTAAAATCAAATCTATTTGTATATTTTTACTCTCTATTTTTGGCAAAGTACCTTGCTTTAGAAAGTAGGGAAAAAAGATGACTTTTGTGGTAAGATTAAAGAAACTTGTTTTTTCTCTACGAAAGAAAAGATTGAAGAGAAAGTTAAGCTTTTCAGATAACGTTATTAGAGGCAGAATTTAGACACAATGGATTAATACTTTAGTCATGGAAAAGATTCATATTTGAGGGAGGAAAAATATTTAGTTACATGATGGTTTCTAAAAATACCATGAGATTATGGAGGTAAATCGAATTTTCTCCTTTGATGATCTTAGAACGTAGAGAAGACATGTCTGAAATGCCAGTTCTAGAGTCTGAATTTCGAAAACAAAACCAAACCAAAAAGCCTTCTAACATGATGGTATAATAGTCATTTCAGAACGCTGCTCTGGAAACACAAGATAGGGTTTACACCTCAGCCAAATTGTCAGCTTTTGCCCGAAGGCATGTTACAAAATCCTGACAAGCCTCAATTTCCTCATCTGTAAAATACAGGGAGAATAATAATACCTATCTTGCTGGATTATGTTTAAGATTAAATGAGTGACTATTAACTAATTTCCTACTAACTTATTTAAGATAAAACTGCCCAATATGTTCTAGCTACTATTATCCCATTACTCAATATCTGTGTTTTATAATTAATCATAAGTGAGCTTCCTCAAAATGATCACAAGGGAATTGTAGAAATCAAAACACAAAGTCACATTTGACATGAAAAATAAAACAAATTTTCAGGAAAGTTAAGAACAACTATAATGAATCCATTTTTTAAATTTGGGTATATAGATGGACTTCAGTTGTCAAAACTTCTAGAAAAAGAAAAAAGTGATGATTGAGAAGAAATTAAAGTTTTAGGAATTCTTTCACCCCATTAGCAGACATACACCATTATGATCAAATTATTAGAATAGAAAAAAATTCAGGCAGGAATAACTTCATGTCTTGAGGTAATTTCCTGTATTATTTCTAGAAACATGTTTGATTAGGGACTAAATTAGTGGAAAATTTGTCTGTTTTCAAGAAAAATGAAAGGCCAGAATTGAACTGATGACATAGTTGAAAATTTTACAACTGCCAATGGCTACTGGGGTTTTATTGTGGTTAAACCCCATACTTGAATTTCTATAGCAGCACCTTATTGCTGTAGAGGATTAAATAGGCTATTCTTTTCTATTGTCTGGCATACAGACATATCAGTACCTCACCACCAGAGTTACCTGAAATTTTCCCCCCTAAAACGGACTGGTGTTGTGGGGGGGCGGCTCTCGAGAGGATTCACAGAATGGCGTGTAGGTCACCAGCGACCACGCGCTGTAGGATCATGCTCACTGAGCGTGCTAGTCAGAGTACAGGCAGGGCTCTCAGCGCCTCTGGTTACTTGATCCATCTGCTTTTAGCTCTGGTGGAGGTTTGATTATGAAGATGGCCTTTGCTTTGCAGACATACGCTTGAGTCTTATTGAGATAATTTGTTGCAAAGGAACTCTGGCTACTGCTCAGGTGAAACAGCTTTCTTTCCATACGGTTTCACTTTACTGGAGGTGAGATCCAAGAACTGCTTTTTAGTGGGAGAAGGATTTCTCCAGGACAGCTTGCTAGGATTTCTTTGTTCAATCTCCTTTCTTTCAAGTTGGTTGAGGGACATCAGATAGGATTCTTGTTTCACCCCGCATGCTTCTTGTCAACTATCTTGCCTTTCATAGTCTGACTACGCAGGGACGTTTACAGCCTTCCACTGGAGTCTGCGAGACCTAGGTGTTATGTGCCATACCTCCAGGGATCATTACCATATGGTATTTTAGGAGAGGACACAGTTCATTTCAATGCAATTCAAATGAGCAGATTTCTTTTCTTTATTACACCATTGCATTTGGAGGCAATCCACCAGAGGCAGAATCTAACTCTCAAAGGAACGCTCTGCCCACTCTGTCCATTTAACAGGACATTTGGCTCAAAAATCTAGTCGGTTGATCACACATGTGCAACAGATGTGTGAGCATGCATAGCGAAAATAAAAAATAAAAAATCCCAGCAGTGTACTGTGGGAAATGTAGCAGAACTACTGGAAAACAGGACACAAAGAAGTCTGGTACTAAAACTTTGATTTTTGTTGTTGGAGGGCAATGTTTTTTAATTAATCTTTCCCTCCTTTCGTAGGAGGAAAAGGTATAGGTTTCCACTGTTATTTTGCAGTGATCATTCATGTAACACTGGTGAGGAAACTTGGTTCATTTTCACAGACCTCCTCTTATAAAGATATAATTCTAAATATTTTGACCAGAATTTTTTGGGCCCCTGCTTCTCAGGAACTGAATGTTGGCATACGTCCACTGAAAAAACCACCCATTTACAAGAGAGGATATCAGAAATATACATCCTTTCATCCATGCTTCACAGGCTTATATGGAAAGAGAGAGCACCAGCTGTTTTTCTCATGGTGAATAAGGGTTACTTGGGGAAATCTCTCTTCCTGTTTTTATATGGACAACTAAATTGTTGCATAGCCAGTTAATTCTGGTTAGGTCAATAGCACAAGGTTAATTATTGGAACCTTCCTCTTTTGCCTGTGTGACAGTAAAAGATTAATAGGAACCAAAAGAAAATGAAATATAGTGACTTATTCTAGAAGTGCTGTTTATTTGGGAAATTTAAATTTTGCTTTTATTATATTTGAAAGGATTTATACATAATCATCTTTGTCTTCTAGGAAATAGTAGACGTTTGAAAAACTGTGAGGTGAATTAATTCGAAAACCTGAGTAATATGAAATTAATCAGATTCAGAAGGATTTTATAATATGTTAAAATATTTAGAAAAATATCACTTTTATTTTGTAATAGAACATTTTTTTTTTTAAGTAGAACAATTGGCATACCTATGAGATAACTTTGAAATTGTTTTCCTGTTCTCTGTTATACCTCAGTTTGGCTTGGATAATTTTATAACTTTTTTTTTTAAACTAGGTTATGATGCAAAATTCTCTTTCTAAACTTAGGTTTAATTAACACATCAAAGGACACATGGACTGATTTCCTTCAATGTACTATAATATATTTTTATCCAGCTGCATGTTATTATATAACCTCAGAGTAAAGCAACCGTATCACTGTTGATATATTCAACTTCTGTCCTTTGGATTTGGTCAGCATTGCATGTGGAAGCAGAAACCCACCCTGTATTGTTATACGGATGGTTTTTCATTCATATCCTTGTTACTCTTAATAAATGTCTCAAAGAAAAATATTCTGCAGCAGCCACTCATAAAGAAGCAGAAAATGGCAAAACCACAGCATAGAAGGAAACCTATGTGAAAACACTGGTTGTGTCTTCCTGGATACAGAAAACAAATAGAGCTTTTGAAAGAGCTTGCCAATATATGCCTGCCAAATAAAATATTGTTTTATGAAGTCAGGAAAAAACTAATTTTAAAGGTTATTGTAGGTTATTTGTGGTCACTTCTGGTGTGCATACAGCATGATGTCATCCTGAACTCTTCTCTATATATATTTCAGTCTTAGAAGTCTTTTGTCTAAGACTTGATCTCAGCTACTAGAGACATCTAAACTAAAATACTCTTATTATTCAATACTCATAAAAATGTAGACTGAAAAAAATTAGAATAGATGGAAAGAAGTCCCAGCCAAGTCCAGGCAAGAAATCATTCAGGCAGATTCATCTTCTGAAATCATACCTACGTTGTAGACATCTTAGGACACAGTTGCTGGAGAACTTCTCAAGTGACTGGAAAGTAGCCACGTGTCCAAATGGCTCTCCTGGAAAATTATTGCCCATTGAGAGGGGGTAGATGGGACCCCTGCCAGAGACATCTCATCTGAGGAATGGGAGCAAGGGGTTCCTTGGGAAGTCCAATTTCTCCTTCTGGGTGGACCACTTGCCTATAATTCCCAGATATTTTCCACTTTGTTTACATGACCTCCTGCAGCAATTTATCTTCTTTCCTGTAGCAGGGTTAATTTTTTTTCTTTGTGGGAATTTTTTTTTGCTTGGAAAACCCCTCTTTGTTGAGGTAGTCCTCAGTAAACTAGGAAATGTCAAATAAACACTGGATGAAGACAGACTAGAAGGCCAGTGAGATATAGCAGTTGAAAATGGGGGAAGCTAAGAAATCTCTTGAGCAGAAAAAAAATCAAAACAACATTTGGGCATTGGAAAGAATATATAGTTTTACTGAGATGTAAAAGGAAATGCATGTTTATAGTGGAAAACTGACGCTTTAAAAAGTTTATCAGGATACCAAGCCGACGTCATTTGTATCGTCTTCAAATTCATTCAAGCATTCAAAAAAAAGTTTTTTGAGCATCTCAATGTGCAAGGCATATTGATGTTAGAGAAAAAGAAATAAGTATATTATAGATACAATAGAAGGTATTAAGTGTTTTAGAGGAAAATAAAACAGGGAAGAAGTATTCAGAGTTGCTGGGATGGAGGAGCTGTGATTTCAAATTCGGTAATCTGGGGACACCTCACTAAGAAAGTGACATTTGAGCAAAGCATAAAGTTGTGGCTTGAGTGAACCGTGTTGCTAACTGTGGGAGAGCATGGGAGGTGGAGGAACAGTAAATGAAGAGCCCCAAGCCTGCAGGACACGTGGTGTGTTGGAGGAACAGCACAAAAACCAGTGTCCGTGCCATGTATGTGGGTATATTAACTTCATCTGCGCATATGTGCAAGGGCACCCCATGTTCCACATATAGGCACGTTAAAATGCCTGAGAGATGTGGGGCAAATACATGTTTTGGTTACATAATTTTTTCACTATTTACGATTCAGATTTAGGTAGACTGCTGTGTGAAAACTCTGCTCTTTTCATGAGAATGGAAAGCATCTGCAGGTCCAGTGAGGTGAAACACGGGTTCTGATGTGTTTGTGGTTATTTTGTCATCTCAGTGATTATATTGTGCTAATGTATATTAAGTACTCTAAACCTATAAATATATTTCATCATGAGATTGGCAATGATTTCTTACTGATCTGTTCTTTTTGAGAAACCTAGTCTGTGAAATTATTCTCTCTTCTCTCCTTGCATAGCTTTGAAGATGATATGAAATGCAAGATTCATTCAGTTCTGATAAAGTAAACCTTTAGAAAATACATAGTAAAGACAGGACATGGGAAAATGTGGTGAGTTACTAAACAAAATGTAGAAAAATCAAAACTGGGATATTAATCATCCCTTTAATACAGTTCTCTACTGTACTGTTTGTTCGTCAACATGGGATAGTTTTAGAAAGGTGTGATTTGAGGTTTCCATGTTCCTGGGTTGTTATGGATTGGGAGGAGTCTCTTGGAAAGCATATTGGAGGGACGACTGAATTACAACTAGCGATAGGAGGACAAGACTGGAACTTTGCTTTTTTCTTCTTTTAATTGTAGGAGGAAGAGAATACATTTGGTCCCTTGATGAGTTTATGCTCTCTTGACAACGTCTAGGGAACTGTGTCCTTTTGATATTGCATAGGTGGCAAACCACCCAATGAGGCATCAGCTACCTTACTAAGGGATATGTTTATAGCTTGTCATTCCTGATCCTACATGAAGAGAGGGGGAAAATGTTGTTCTCCAAAATTATCTTCAGTTGTGAAGCCTGTTTAAAAGCACAAACAGGGCTTCCCTGGTGGCGCAGTGGTTGAGAGTCCGCCTGCCGATGCAGGGGACACGGGTTCGTGCCCTGGTCCGGGAAGATCCCACATGCCGCGGAGCGGCTGGGCCCGTGAGCCGTGGCCGCTGAGCCTGCCCATCTGGAGCCTGCGCTCTGCAACGGGAGAGGCCACAGCGGTGAGAGGCCCGCGTACCACAAATAAATAAATAAATACATAAATAAATAAAAATAAAAACACAAACAAAATCACCATCAAAGGAACTTGATACAAGGTTAACTACGGACAGTCAGAATGGGACTGACTCAGAGGTGAGTCAGGCTAGCTGGTCCTGGGTCACTGCTAGGTTCACTGAGTGAACTTCAGACGTGGAGCACTGTCCTCTCTCTTCAGGTGTGTTCCAGTTAAGGGGCACTGCTGTTCAGAGGGCTGAGCTGCCATCTGTGGATCCCTGAGGGATCTCTAAATTCCAGTTGTGCTCTGGCTATAAATTAGCTTGAATGATCAGCTTGAATGATCCCAGCAATTCTCAATTGCCTCTTTCTGTTCCTCCTCCATGACTGACATGCATCTCAGCTCACGTGTAGTGGTGACTACAAAATATTTTATAAGCTGTTGAAGAAACTTCCTGCAGTTCAGCTCTGGGATTTATTTAGACTCTCTTTCTGCAAAGGAGGAGAGAGATCATTGTACCTCATGATATGGGATAGCATATATTGACAAAGAAGTAAAAATAGTGTCAAGTCGAGGATGTAAGAGAAGGCTGGGCAGCCACTAGTCACGTGAATGATAAGAGCTCTGTGCCAGAGTCCTTTTGTATTAGTTTTGTGTTATTTATTTATCCATTTATCGCTTCAGATGCAAGTGGTTCATTTTAATAGGAAAAAGACCACCTAGTACAGGAGGGCTTATAATGAAAAACAGCAGTTCTCTAATCCACGTGTCTTTCTACCCACACTTCTGCTCCAAAGAGGCAGCTACTTGTAAGTTCTAATTTTGTGTTCTGCTACTTGTTTTTATTTTTAATCTAAAACATTTATTTCCCTAAGGCTAATGTTAAAAAAAAAATTTTAAATAAGAATATTTTAGGTTCGCAGCAAAACTGAGGGGAAGCTATAGAGATTTCCCATGTACTCTTGGCCCCATACATGTACAGCCTCCCTCATTATCAACATCATCCTCCACCAGACTAGTACAGTTATTACAATTGATGAATCTATATTAACATATCATAATGACCCAAAGTCTATAGTTTACATCATGGTTGCCTCTTGGTTTTGTACATTCTATGGGTTTGGACAAACGTATAATGACATGTATCATTATGTTATCACACAGAATATTTTCAGTGCCCTAAAAATCCTTTGTGCTGTTTATTCATCCTTCCCCCTCCCTCAACTCATGGCAACCACTGATCCTTTTATATTTCCATAATTCTTGCCTTTTCCAGAATGCAATATAATTGAAATGACATAGTATGTAGCCTTTTCAGATGGGCTTCTTTCACTTAGTAATATGTTTTTAAAGTTCCTTTAAGTCTTTTCGTGGCTTGATAGCTCATTTCTGTTTAGTACTGAGTAATAATCCATTGCTTGAATGTACCCATTCACCTACTGAAGGTCATCTTTGTTGCTTCCAAGTCTTAGAAATTATGAATAAGCTGCTATGCACATATGTGTGCAGGTATTTGTGTGGATATAAGTTTTCAGCTTTGGGGAGTAAATACCAAGAGGTGTAACTGGCGGATCATATGGTAAGACTATGTTTAGTTTTGTAGGAGACTGCCAAATTGTCTTCCAAAGTGGCTGTACCATTTTGCATTCCTACCGACAATGTTCTAGAGTCCCTGTTGCTCCACATCCTTACCAGCGTCTGGTGTTGTCAGTGTTTCAGATTTGAACACTGACCATTCTAGCCATTCTCATAGGTGTGCAGTGGTATCTCGTTATTGTTTTAATTTTCGTTTCCCTGATGGCACATGATGCGGAGCATCTTTTTATATGCTTATTTTACATTTGTGTGCCTTCTATGGTGAGGAGTCTGTTCAGATCTTTGGCCCATTTTTTAGTCAGGTCATTTATTCTCTCATTGTTGAGTTTTAAAATGTTATTTGTATATTTTGTATAACAGTCCTTTATCAGCTGTGTCTTTTACAGATATTTTCTACCAGTCTGTGGTTTGTCTCCTCATTCTCTTAACATTGTTTTCACGTAGCAGAAGTTTTTAATTTTAATGAAGTCCAGCTTATCAATTCTTTCTTTCATGGATTGTGCCTTTCATGTTGTGTCTGAAGTCATCACCAGCCCAAGGTCATCCAGGTTTTCTCCCATGTTATCTTCTAGGATTTTCATAGTTCTGTGATTTATATCGAGGTATGTGACCCAATTTTGGTTAATTTTTGTTAAAGGTGTAAGGTCTGTGTTTAGATTCTTTTTTTTTTTTTTTTTTGCACACCTAGAAGTCCAGTTATTCTGGCACCATTTGTTGAAGAGACTATCCTTTCTCCTTGTACAGCCTTTGCTTCTTGTCAAAGATCAAATCTGTGTGGGTCTATTAATGGGTCCTCCAGTCTGTTTCATTGATCTGTTTATTCTCTCACTGATACTACACTGTCTTGAATAGTGGAGCTTTATAGTAACTCTTGAAATTGAGTAGTGTTAGTCCTCCAACTTTGTTCTTCGTCTTCAATACTATGTTGGCTATTCTGGGTCTTTTGCTTCTCCATATAAATTTTAGGATCAGTTTGTTGATATCCACAAAATAACTTGCTGTGGTTTTGATTGGGATTGCATTAAATCTATAGATCAAGTTGGGAAGAACTGACATGTTGATAATATTGAGTCTTCCATGAATATGGAATATCCATGAATATAGAAATATCTCTCCATTTATTTAGTTACTCTTTGATTCCATTCATCAGAGTTTTATAGTTTTCCTCACATAGATCTTGTACATCTTCAGTTAGATTTGTGCCCAAATATTTCATCCTTGGGTGCTAATATAAATGGTATTATGTTTTTAGTTTCAGATACCACTTGTACATTGCTGGCATATGAAAATGACTGACTTGTATATTAACGTTGTAAGCTGCAACTTTGCTATAATTGTTTATTAGTTCCAGGAGTTTTTGGTCAGTTCTTTCTGATTTTCTGCATAGACGATCATGTCATCTGCAAACAGACATTTATTTCTTCCTTCTCAATCTTTATATCTTTTTTTCCCCTTGTCTTATGCATTAGTTAGACATTCCAGTACAGTGTTGAAAAGAAGGACTGAGAGGGGACATCCTTGCCTGATGTTAGTAGGAATGCTATCAGTTTCTCACCATTAAGTGTGATATTAGCTGTAGGTTTTTTGGTAGATTATTTATTAAGTTGAAGATGTTCACTCCCTATATTCCTAGCTTACTGATAGTTTTTATCATAAAGGGGTGTTACATTTTGTGAAATTCTTTTTATGCAACTACTGATATGATCATGTGATTTTTCTTTTTTGATCTGTTGATGTGATGGATTATATTAATTGATTTTCAAACGTTGAACCAGCCTCACATACCTGAGATAAATCCCACTTGGTTGTGGTGTACAATTCTTTTTATGTATTGTTAGATTCAAATAGGATAATATTTTGTTGAGAATTTTTGCATCTATGTTCATGAGAAATATTGGTCTTTAGTTTTCTTTTCTTATGATGTCTTTGTCTTGTTTTGAAATTAAGGTAATGCTAGCCTCATGAAATGAGTTAGGAAGCAAGTATTTCCTTAGCTTTTATCCTCTGAAAGAGATAGTAGAGAATTGGTATAATTTCTTCTTTAAATGTTTAGTAGAATTTACCAGTGAACCCATCTGGACCAGGTGCTTTTTGTTTCTGAGGGTTATTAATTATTGATTCGTTTTCTTTAATAGATATAAATCTATTCAGATAGTTTATTTCTCCCTGTGTGAATTTTGGCAAATTGTGTCTTTCAATGAGTTGGTCCATTTTATCTAAGTTTTCTAATTTGTGGGAATAGGGTTGTCCATAGTATTCCTTTATTATCCTGTTAATGTTTATGCAATCCATAGTGATGTTCCCTCTTTCATTTTTGATAATAATAATGTGTCCTCTCTCTTTTAGTCTTAGTGTGGATAGAGGCTTATCAATTTTATTAATCTTTTTAAAGAAATAAATTTTGGTTTCATTGATATTCTCTGTTGATTTCTTATTTTCAATTTTATTGACTTCTCTAATTCTTACTGTTTCTTGTCTTCTGCTTACTTTGGATTTAATTTGCTCTTTTTTTTTCCTAGTCTCCTGAATTGGAAACTTAACATGATTGATTTTAAAACTTTCTTCTTTTCTAATATATGTATTTGATGTTATAAATATTCCCCCAAGTACTACTTTTTCTGCATCCCAACACATTTTGATAAGTTGGATTTTAATTTTCATTTTGTTTGAAATATTTTTAAATTTCTCTTGAGATTTCTTCTTTAACCCACGTGTTATTTAGAAGTGTGTTGTGTCACCTCCGTGTATTTTGGGCTTTTCTCAAATATATTATCTTTCCCAGATGTCTTTCTGTCATTGATGTCTGGTTTAATCCCACTGTGGTCTAAGAGCAGACACTGAATGATTTCGATCCTTTTAAATTTGTTAAGGTGTATTTTATGGCCCAGAATATCATCTGTCTTGGTGAATGTTCCATATGAACTTGAGAAGAATGTGTATTTTGTTGTTGGATGAAGTAATCTTTAGATGTTAATTATACCCAACTGATCGATGATGTTGCTGAGTTTTGCTCTGAAATTAATACAGCTACTCTTGCTTTCTTTTGATTAGTGTTAGTGTGGTATACTTTTCTCCATCTATTTACTTTTAATCTATATTTGTGTTTATATTAAAAGTGGTTTTCTTGTAGATAGCATATAATTGGATCTTGTTTTTAGATCCACTCTGACAACATTTATCTTTTTTTTTAAACGTATACTTAAAAAAATTTTTTTATTATTACTTATCTTATTTATTTTTGGCTGTGTTAGGTCTTTGTTGCTGTGTGCAGGCTTTTTCTAGTTGTGGTGAGCAGGGGCTACTCTTTGTTGTGGTGCATGGGCTTCTTATTGCGGTGGCTTCTCTTGTTGCAGAGCACGGGCTCCAGGCGCCCAGGCTTCAGGAGCTGTGGCTCTCAGTCTCTGGAACACAGGCTCAGTAGTTGCGACTCATGGGCTTACTTGCTCCTCAGCATGTGGGATCTTCCCGGACCAGGGTTCGAACCCATGTCCCCTGCGCTGGCAGGTGGATTCTTAACCACTGTGCCACTAGGGAAGCCCAGCATCTTATCTTTTGATTGGTGCATTTAGGCATTCAAAGTGCTTATTGATGTAGTTGGATTAATACCTGCTATGTTCATTATTATTTTCTCATTGTTGCCCTTGTTCTTTGTTCCTATTTTTGTCTGATTCTGCTATTTGTTAATTCTTCTGGCTTTCCTTCATGGTGCTTGATTTCCTACATGTTTGGTGATTTTTGAGTATGAGTTCATGTTTCTTTGAAGTTTAGCCTGTATTTCCTTAAGGCCTTGGTTTACAACTGGTGTCCCTCAGAAAAGAAGTTGTTTCTGCCAGTGCCTGTACTTACTACTGATCTTGGACCACTTCAAAATAAGTTCATGACCTAAAATTCTTTAGGTATTCCAGCTAGTATAGCATTGATTTGTAAAATTCACTGATAAACTATTTGTATTTATGAATTCTTAAGTGAGTTAATTTTTTTTCCTCTGCTAGCACCAAATTTCAATTCAGGAATTTTTTCTTTTTATCATTAGCAGAAGAGGTGTACGTGGTGGTGGAAGTTGGAAGGATAGGGTGAGGGTGGGAAAGTAGGAGATTGTAGGAGATAACATGCACTTATATTCAAATCAAGAATATGGCACCATGTCCTCTCTAGCTTATGTAGAAAAATCATCTGTAAGAGTCCCATATTGGCTTGGCTCTAGGGTTTACTTCATGTTTCCCATGAGTTGTGAAATTTTGAAAACTATAGCTCAGAATTACCTGGGTTTGACAAGTATCTTGAAGGTAAAACCAAGTTTTTGCCTAAATAATCCTTACCTCTTTATAGCATACCCACAAATTGAACTGATGCTGTGTACATTGTATCCAGCATTTTTAGTTATTTTCAGGGCAAGTTATGTTAGAGTATCTAGGCTGCCCAACTGCCAGAAAATTAGTTCTCCTCACCTACTTTTTGCTGTTCTTGTTAAATTCTCCTTCTATTTCTTTCACTGTTATAGTGTATTCTTTGTTGTTTTTGTTGTTATTGTTTTACTGTCATTTTAAGTGGGGTGCCACAGGAAAGGAAAGCAAATATGTGTGCTCAAATTCCTTAAGCTACAAATTATTAAAAAGTCAAATTTTAATTAGAAACTTAGTTTTTTAAAAGAGAAGACAGCAAGAAACTTAAAAATAAGTATGATTATTTTTTATTGTTTTGAAAGTGCAGTTTTTAAGTGAATTAGTGAAAACGGGTTTTTATATTGGACTGGATATATGAATGTTTACAATACCACAGTTAACATTATGTTAATGTGATTAGATATATGTATACAATTAGATACTTAATTTGTTCTTTCAATAAATTCAAAAATCTTTTTCAAGCATGTACTATATACCATATACTCAATGAAAACATTCACAGAAAGTATATTACTTAATTCATGAATAAGAATATTTTCCTTCTTTTTGAAATGTATTTAAAGACTTAAGGACACTTTTCTATTTTTTAATATTATGCATAATTATTATTTGAGGCTAGTTATATAAATGTAGATTTTTTAAATGTATTAAGTAAAAATATCCGGATATAATATGAAATTTTTTATTTTGTTCTTCTTTTAAGAGCACTGGTATGACACAGATTTCCAGCTTCAGATTAGAATACATGTAGTAACATTTCATGAAGAAAGGGAAATTTGGATTATATTTATAATATGACAAATAGTAAAATAAATATACACTAGATAAGAATATTTCTCTGTGGTTTGGCCCACATAGACACATTCCCTGGATAGCTGACAACTACTCTCTTGGGAAATGTGAACATTAAAAAAATTGTGTGTGTGTGTCTGTGTCTGTGTGTGTGTGCAGTGGTTCTTTGTTTTGGGTTTTTTTTTGTACTATCAGCTCTAAAATAGGATTGCCTATAGCTATAGCAGCTGTCAGACTTGGTAGCCCCTTAGGAAACACGACTATGTAGAGAAACTGGAAGGTATTTATTTTAGACTGATGTAAATCTGAGTTTGGCAAACATTTATTCAGATTCTATGGGTTGGAGTACCATGATTCCTGTCAGTTCCGTGGATCACCTGTAGTTAGATTTGCATCATTGATCAAGTGGATATATATACTGTTCAAAAGACAAGGAATAGGGCTTCCCTGGTGGCGCAGTGGTGGAGAGTCCGCCTGCCGATGCAGGGGACACGGGTTCGTGTCCCGGTCAGAAAAGATCCCACATGCCGCGGAGCGGCTGGGCCCGTGAGCCATGGCCGCTGAGACTGTGCGTCCGGAGCCTGTCCTCCGCAATGGGAGAGGCCACAGCAGTGAGAGGCCCGCATACTGCAAAAAAAAAAAAAAGACTAGGAAGAAGTAAATCCTTTAACAAGGTATTTATTAAATTAGTACCATAAATAGCTCTGGCCTGACTCAAGACTAAAATTCAATAGACTGGATCCTTACTATCAAAATTTAAAGGTATTTCAAGTTATGATAAATGTTCAAATTACAGCTGGCTAATCTTGGAGCATCTATTATCATATGTCCTAGTTATGCTGCCCTGATGATTGGAATAAAGTTGTTGTGGAAAATATTTCCTAAACAATATGATAGTGGTACATATTCATAAATAGAAATAAATGTTCATGTTCATTCACTTTGGGTGGTGGTGGTATTGTTTTTCAAATCATCAACTCAGAGCTAAGATTTCTGCAGTGGAGATTTAGGGGTTCTACCACAGCAAGTTCTTTCCCTGGGATGACATTGTAAAATCAGTATAGAATCTTGCCAAGGTTTCTTGGTTATTTCTCGTAGAAACACTATGTAAATTTGCTGAGTTAAGAAAAGTAATTTGTAATGTGCTCCAGTTCATTATTATTCTTTTATTAAAATCAGTATCAGGTTATCAGGCATACCTTCTTAGCAGTGATTTGGGTGAGCAATTTGAAAATGTGATATATTTGTATGACCACACTAAAGTACTGACCATCTTGTAGAATAATATAATTTCTTTATTAAAAGTAATAAATAATTTATAATTTCTTCATTAAAAGTATAGATGAACATTAGCTATAGCTGCCCATCTCCTACCATATTAATGGATTTTGGTGGCTTTATTTTCACATGGAATTACACCCATAAGTGCAGCCACTTCAAGACACAAATCAAGGAAGATGGAGTCCTACTGTTACAAAAAAATTATTAGCATAAAAGAGCATGTCTTTTTATTTTACTCTAAACTAATGTTCAAAATAATCTCTTCATATTTAGAAAGAGGATGTCACATAGTATTAGAAGACACTACATTGCAATTAATAGAATACAAAAACTATTAATGTATTCAAATTTAAGAATGATCTACATTTTCCTTTATGTTATAGCAAGCTCAAGGTTATCCTTATAATAATATCACCCTTATTTATTTTTATTTCTATATGATTTCTTAAGAGTAGGAGGAAGTTTGAATTGAGTTAAACCAGATATACAGTGGATTGTATTTAATCTTAGCTGTGCCCACAGGAATGTTTTGTTCTAAATTTTCTCATAGAATTCTATATTCTCACTGTTGCAGCACTTACTATGTTTAATTTTTATTTTTACTTTTGTACATTTCCATCGATGGTAAGCTTCATCAAGGCAAGACCATACTTGTCTGGTTCATATTCTATCCCCAGTACTTACCACAGTGTCTCTCAAAATAAGCTCTCAGTAGGTACTTATTGAATGGATCATTGACTTAGCAAATTACTTTTTTTAAAAAAAATTACCATCTTAACCATTTTAATTTATTTTTTAAAATGGCATTTATTTATTTGGCCACACCACGTGGCATGTGGGATCTTAGTTCCCCAATCAGGGATCGAACCCCCAGCCCCCTGCATTAGAAGTCCCACTGGACTGCCAAGGAAGTCCCTGCAAATTACTTCCTAATGTGAGAGAAGTTTTAACATTTTTTTCTCTAGTAAATAAACTCAGAATATCTCTCCAACAAAGATGGCTAAGAAAAAAACAGAAAAAAATAATCAAGAGAAAATACAGGTATACATGATTTTTAAGCTTCCAGCTACTTATACCCTCACCTACAAAGTTTGGTTTAATGTATTTAGGCTCTGGGTGTGCTTACTCAACCTTATTTTTGTGTTTACGCTAGGATGATTCTCATGGCTACAGACAGAGCTAAAATTAAGTAGGAATTGGAAGAACAGAGGAGAAAAACTGGATTTTTGCCACCAATCTTCATCCTTCCCTAACCCTGAAGACCATTTTTCAAGACTGTGGCAATATAGGTCTCCTTAGAAATAACTGATGAGATAGAGGAACAAAGAATACAAGCCAAATGTCCTGTAAATCTAGGAGCAGAAGCTCTCTGACCCAAGCAGACATTATTATGACATCCTGTACCTGGATTCATAAAATTCCCTAAGGTACATAATTCAGGCCAAGGATACCTCTGGAAACATTTGTCATTTGTTCAGCTTTTAAGAATGGCTTTGTGTTAGATTTGCATGAATGGCATTGAATATTATCATTTTGGTAAATGACCTAATTGTCAAGAGTAACATAATGTAAATTGTTTATTTCAAAATAACATTTTCTGTACCTTAGTAGCTTCTTAAACCTTCAGCAATGTTAATAATTCAATTTGGAGACATGTCTGACTCGGAGAGAATTCTATCTCCCATGAGTCACTACAGTCACCTTCCTAGTTGATGGGGCAAAAGTACCCATTTCACAAGTGACCTGCCTCCTCAGAAATAAGATAATGAACGTGAAATCTCATTATGTTCCAAGATGCCAAACATGTTTGAGATGTTACACTTAAGTATCTAGGTAAGTGTCAAAGAACTCGAGAATTATGTCATTCAGAAACAGGATTTGGGGGCTTCCCTGGTGGCGCAGTGGTTGAGAATCTGCCTGCCAATGCAGGGGACACGGGTTCGAGCCCTGGTCTGGGAGGATCCCACATGCCGCGGAGCAACTGGGCCCGTGAGCCACAGCTACTGAGCCTGCGCGTCTGGAGCCTGTGCTCCGCAACAAGAGAGGCCGCAACAGTGAGAGGCCCGCGCACCGCGATGAAGAGTGTCCCCGACTCACCGCAACTAGAGAAAGCCCTCGCACAGAAATGAAGACCCAACACAGCCAAACAAATAAATAAATAAATTTATTTTTTTAAAAAAAAGAAACAGGATTTGGAAGGATAATGGCTATGAAAATAAAAAGATGAGAGAATGGTGATCGGAAGGGAAGAAGAAGCACTTACAATAGTAGCAGAATCGGAAGTCCTAAAGTGAAAATCTGCAACTAGGAGGAAAGAAAGAGGAGAATGCTGGAACCACTTGTGACTTTTGTTCCTTTGGCTAAGAACTACAGTGTATTTTTTAAGTGAAGTCTGCCGTTGCTTAAGATTGTCAATGAGTGAGCCCGGGAAGAGCTATCCTAAAAAGCCTTTATTGGCTGACTTCTGGAATGGTGATCAATTAAAAATATTTTTACCTGTGCCCTTGACTAAGACAGTTTTGCTGAGCCTAGATGTTGTAGCCAAGAAGAAAAAGCAAACCATCTGAAGCATCTCAGGTACTTGGTCATCATGGGCAACTTGTTTTTTTCACATGGACGATGACACCTTCAGAGAAACAATGCCAAGTAACTGAATTGAGCTAAGACTTCTTAAGCGAAATAATACAATTTTAAGGGGGAAACTGCAGAAAAAAAAAGCATAGGTTTTTAATAAGCTCTTTTAACTAGCAAAGCATGGAAAGTTCTTAAAACCTCACTTAAAAAAAAAAAACATTTTGACCACATACTTTTAACTTTATAATATTGAAGATTACATAAGCTTAATCTTAGGCAATGCTGTAACCTCAATTTTTAAGGAATTCAGATGATCGCCTTCTTTTTCCTCTATTTAAAAAACTTTTTCTTTGAATGGAGAAAGGAAAGAGGAATTATTAAAAGCAAAGAATGGCTTCCATTTATCTCTTATCCATAAGACATGAATAAAACAAACTTACCTGGTAGGTCCCCAGATAAGTGGTTCTGTGTTATATTTTTTAAAGTGTTTTCCATGTTACACCTACCAGTACTCTTAGAATTATGCTCTAGACATTACTTGGGTTCCAAAAAGGTGGTTAATATCCCCAAAGAATCCCTCACATTCTTCCTTTTTTAATTTCCACTCCTCTGCTAGTGAAGCTATTTGGAGAGGTCTCAGTGAATCAGTGAATAACCATTGCCACCTTCATCTCTTTTTGGCTGCTCACAAAATTGTAAACTCTGTGAAACTCACACCAGATAGTTAGGTCTTACCCATTTTGTGGCTTTGAAAAATAATTACTTGTTCTGATTAATTTTTAAAAAATTAAGTAATTTAAAGGTTTTTTTGAGGGGGAATTTTCTTTATCTCTGAAGTAGTCGCCTGATAAAACAAGAATAATCCTCAGAGTAAAAATATTTATTATGGTTTCATTAGAATTATGTTCCTTGAAATGTGCAGTTATGTTCTCATGGTCAAATGTTTATTTCAGTGATAAAAATGAAGAATGTTAGTGTATTAATCCGCATTGTAAAGTGTGACAAGTTCAGATCAAGCTAACTGGAAACTTGGAAACCAAGGGAGTGTCTACTGCAAGAATAGATTTTTATATCAGTTAAGAATTGCACTTGGCTACCAGTGACAGGCTGCTCACTTGTGTGATTTAAATATCTATGGTTGTATATTTGTCAGTCAATAAAAAGTATAGAGATAGGCAGTTACTGATAGCTGTTCAATAGCACAAGAGTGTCAGGGATTCTGGGATGAATTTCTTAGCCTTCCACTCATGGTCCCCAAATGACTGCTGGGCCTCAACACCTTACAACCAGTTTTTGAGGAAGAAGAAAAGAAGGGGCACTTGTCAGCTTAATAAACTTTTCCAGAGGTCTCATCCAGCTGTTTATTACGTCTTGCTTATGAGATGTGCTTGCATCTTACTGAGCATCCTTTGAGCAAGTGAGGCAGAGGAATATATTTTTAGCTGGGTACTTGCCTTCCACTATCCTGTCTCACAAAGGAAGGAATAAAAACGTGGAGGTAATGCTGGTAGTGAGGAGTTACTGCTACATATATGTTACATTTCAGTGCCATCTCAGACTCCTCTTTGGAGTTTAAGTCATCCAAAGTGAAAGAGAAGAGATGCAACTTCATCCACTGACCACCCTTGTAATAGGAACCTGAGTTTCATCTCTCATTGGAGAAATAATTAAACCATACTCTCCCAGAGAGGTAGGGACACGGGTGTACTGGGAAGCTCCGGTATAGGATAGACCCCTGGCATTCAGTATTTGAGGTTTCCATTGTTCAAGACCAAACTTGAAGGTCCATGGCATATAATAAATAACTTTAAATTTTTATGTCATATCAATTTTAGCCCCCTTCACACCAAGAGGCATAAAATTTTCTGACACTAAGAGATGTATTCATTTTCTAGGGCTACCATATCAAGGTACCACACACTAGGTGGCTTAAACAATAGAAATTTATTGTCTCACAGATCTGGAGGCTATAAATCCAAGGTCAAGGTATTGACAGGATTGGCTATAAGAGACAATCCTTTCCACGCCTCTCTCCTAGATTCTGGTGGTTTTCTGGCAATCTTTGGTGTTCCTTGGCTTATAGATGCCTCACCCTGATCTCAGCCTTCATATGTACATGCATGGTGTTCTGCCTTTATCTATGTGAAGATAAAGGTTCATAAAACTCTTCACATAGTATCTGACTCTGTGCACATTTCTTTTATGAGGACACCATTCATATTGGATTAGGGGCCTTAATGATTTCACCTTAATTTGAGCACATCTGCAAAAACCCTATTTCCAAATAACTTTCTGAGGTACTAGGAGTTAGGACCTCAACATATATTTTGAGAGAACATAATTCAACCAATAACAGTTGGTGTTCAAATTACTTAATCAGAAAATGAACCTGCAACATCCACATGGTAACAACCTTTTTTCTCTTCCTCCATTTTTATGCAGAAATTATACACTATAGGGATATTTAAGAATTTTAAGGGCCTACTCAGTAGCATACATTGGAAATACTGCTTTTAGTACATTATCATGAAAATAAATGATGAATCTAGATTACAGTTGAGTTGCTCTTGAATCTGAAGATATAGATTTACTTCACATTATGACTGTTCAATTGACCAGTTTCACCATAACAGCTCACTTTTCTCAAAATAACACTTTTTTGAAATAACTGTTTCATCCCAAAATGTACTGAAAACTATATACTAAATCAACAATATATTTCCAGGAAAAGTCACAATTGCCAATTATGTAACACAATAATTTCTAATAAGAATATCATTTGCAACAAATTCAAATTGAGCATCATGTTTGGATGAAACAAAACATTTTTGTTATGTGTTAGTATGCCAGGTGAGAAGACAGATGTTGCATCTTCTGAATCTATAGTCTCTACTTTTGTACATGTTTCCATGTGTTCCACTGCTCTCAGGTTTAGCCTTTATTTCATCACAGTCTTTTTTTTTTTTTTTTTCCTTTTTCGGTATGCAGGCCTCTCACTGTCGTGGCCTCTCCCGTTGGGGAGCACAGACTCCGGACGCGCAGGCTCGGCGGCCATGGCTCACGGGCCCAGCCGCTCTGCGGCATGTGGGATCTTCCCGGACCTGGGCACGAACCCACGTCCCCTGCATCGGCAGGCGGACTCTCAACCACTGCGCCACCAGGGAAGCCCTCATCACAGTCTTAAAGAAATTATTTTTCAGTGTGTTGAACTGTGTCCCCCTAAAAAGATAAGGTCAAATCTTGAACTCTGGTACCTGTGAATAGGAGCTTATTTGGAAATAGGGTTTTGTAGATGTAATCAAGTCATGATAAGATCATAATGGAGGGTGAGTGCTCATCAAACAACTGAT
This sequence comes from Kogia breviceps, assembly GCF_026419965.1. Taxonomy (NCBI): domain Eukaryota; kingdom Metazoa; phylum Chordata; class Mammalia; order Artiodactyla; family Physeteridae; genus Kogia; species Kogia breviceps. The sequence goes on along the minus strand of NC_081318.1, from coordinate 69,036,494 downwards.
GTCTTCTTAAGAACGTGGAAATTTGGACACAGAGACACAGAGGGAGAACACCATGTGAAGACAGAGGCAGAGATTAAAATGATGCATCTACAAGCCAAGGAATGCCAAGGATTGCCTGCAATCTCCAGAAGCTAAGAGAGTCATGGAACAGATTCTTCCTCAGAGACTCCAGAAGGCTTGCCTAGGCTTTTGGACTTGATTTTGGACCTTTGGCTTTCAGAACTATGAGAGAATAAATTTCTCTTGTTCCAAGCCACCCGACTTGTGATCCTTTGTTATGGCAGCCCTAGGAATCTAATATATCTAGCAGATCCAATTTTCAGATTCCTGTCTGGAGATAAGCACCAACTGCGACTGCCATCCCTTATTCAGTCTCTTCCTTCCTCGGTGAGTAAAATAAACTTCATTACAATTTATGTTCAGACTTTTATTTTTAAACTATTGTTTGTATTTATTCATACTATTTATTTATATAAACTTGTTTTCATTGTTCACTTGATATATATATTCCAGTCTATAGAATTTTTTTGAGTATTTTGTATTGGAATAATATATCTCGTAATTTCCCTTTAAAATTAATGAATTTTGCTTTCAATTTATGACCTTTCACTTTAGGGCAACGTTTTAGGAACAAATTAAAATCATTGAGACATAGCGCTTACTATAATTCCAATGGTCACAACCTGAGTAAAGAAAAAAAGGTGTTTCTAGCAAGAATAAGGTAAGTGGGTGTGTTGGTTTCCTGGGAAAATAATAATGTATTCTTGGAAACACTTCTAGTTATTCATGTAATTTAAAAAATACACCTATAAAGGGAGAAAAAGCATGTGAATTTGTCAGGGAAAGAAAAGAAGAGCGAAGCAGGAAATGAGGAAGAAGGGAGTTATGGAAAAGAAGCATTTGGAAGGAGCACAGTGAGAATTGAGGAAAGTTTGTTTTTACCGTCATTCTTGCTCTCTGACAACTTTAGTTTTCAGCTCTGTTTATCAGATTGTGCAATTTATCATATTAATTTTTTATACTTTCATATTTAATTGATAATTTATTATTTAAAAATAATTCCTAATCCCCTCACATCCTTTAAGTGTTCAAATATCACTTTGTCAGACAGTATACTGACTAAGATTCTGTGACCTGACACCTCTCCCCAATCCCTGTACTTTGGAGCTCCCTTACTGTGTTCCACTTGTTCATCTTTTCATTGCACTTATCACCGTCTGGGAAGAATTGTAATTTATTTATTTGTTATTTTTGTTTCAGTCTGATTTTTCCATCCACTCCCTCCCCTTCCCACCCACCCCCACCCCGGCCCCTGAACAGAAGCTCCTTGAACTCATGTAACTTAGTCACTGATGGATCCCATGAACCTAAGGCCATGTCTTGCATATAATAGGTGCTCAGTGGTTATTTCATTTCTTAATGAATACGTGTATTTTCTTTAAAATTAATAACATGACTGTGCCGTGGCACTTACGAGACTGTGTTTTACTCATTCACCTTATATATATCAAGGATAGTTGCATACTGGGCTGGGTGTTTGGTGGCTTGTGTGTTCTCATTTTATCACTTGACATGGAAGTATGTGTGTTTAAAGATGAGTTGTTGCTTGAGCTGATGCCTGCCTCCTGAAATGTCTCTATAACATAGCTTAGTAAGATGTTAACAAATCCCAATGAAACACATCTGCTCTACTGTTGTCTCCAGCTCCTGGTCTCTTCAAACTTTTAAAACTGTCATAGCTTACTGGAAACACAACTGCATTTGAAATTATGTCAATAAAACAGCAGTTGCAGATGCTCCATTAAGGGTTTAAAAACTAAATTGTCAGCCAAAGAAAATGGCTTGTAAATGTCTGGCCATCACTCCAGTCCTGCAGAAGTAAGTTTTCTGGCAATGTGGGAAGTGGGGCTCCCTGCTCACTGACACATAAATGACTAAACTGGAGAGATTTCTTAGGGTGTCTGCTAACCAGTGGTGTGGATATGTAATTGGATGCTGGTATTGCAGTGCAGCTGTGGTGAAAATCCAGGAGGTGATGAAAGACAATCTATGGTAATAGAACTGGAGGAACTTGGGGGATTGGCTCAACCAGGTACAATCTTGCTGCTCCCTCTTTTTCATTTGTATAAGCATTTTTTCTACAATCTAGAAAGTGCAGTGCAGTGCTTTCCAATTTAATTGATGGCCCAGTCTGGCATAAGTGATTCCACATGGTGGTTGACAAATGACTCTTGGGTTAGCCCCCCACCTCTCTTATTCAAGAAATAGACAAATTAGCAGAATTTCCTCTTTTCTCTATAGAACTATCACTTGCACATCTATTTATCTATCTTAGATGAAATTTTAAATATTCTGTAAACTGATGAGACCTCTTGTTCTTGGTTTCGGGGGAAAGTGGAATATCATAAATAAAATTGTCTTACATTCTCAGTCAGCGGGTTGATGGATGGTTAAAGGAAAAGCAGCATCCTGGGTTTTTCAGAGGCATTGCTATGCTTACATCAGATTATATGGTGACTTGTAGTGTAACCATACTAATATCTCTTTACACAAGAAAAATTTCTTCTAAATAACAATATCAATTTGGGTTTGCTCAAGGGATTTAGTAGAAAGGCTTAGAACGTGGCAGTGGTAATAGGTACTCAGAAGGTCAAAAATTCTCAGCTAGAGAATGGTTCAGTATGCTCATTTATCACTTTCCACTTTTGCTCATATAAAACAAAGACATACAACTAGGTGTAAGTTCAACTACTGTACCAGCACAATCAGGCTTTAAAAAAAGTAAAGCAAATCCCAATTTACTACTGTCAGTTCACAGAATTCACTCTGATATAATCTTCATGTTGTAGATTTTTCTGATTGTGTTGTTCCCAAAACTCATGGGCAGAAATAAACTGAATGACAAACGATGTGACTCTTCCACATATATAACACATGTCATCTAAAAATTGTAATGCACATATAATTACCTAGTTAATAATTTTCTAGAAAAATGCTGATGAAAATAATCTGAATTTACCAAGAATCAGACAAACACAATTGAGAGAAAACAAAGTGAAAGCTTTCTTTAATCTATCGGTTAGGCTAGATTGGAGAGATGGCTTTTACAACATTCTTGGGAAAATTCACAATTTAGGATTCATAAGCTGTGATCCTCAGATGAGGACAGTGCATACTCATGCACATTACTGAAGCCAAGTGGTAGGATGATATACTGCATCCAAGCTGTTTCCATGAGTGAATAGGCTCTAGCCTTTCTGGCTTGTTTCCTCGGTGCTGGAGAAGACATCACACATTCTTTGGAAGTAGAGTCCAAACCAAAACTCCACTAGGTGTCCTGTCCTGCCTCTGTGTGGTCTGGGTGACCCACTTTAGCTTGAAGGAGCTCTGGGAAATTCGATATGTCTACATCCAGTTTAAGGGCTACTCCTGGGTGGTCCTTAGCAGTTAATAGGGTTTGATTCTGGGGCCTTACATGAGATTCAGAGAAGCCCAAGAATCTGGGCCTGGACAAGATCCAGTCTGTTAAGAATGGTGATTACTCCTGAGCATTTCAATATATAAACTGGAAGGACTAGAGCAGTTCTGGGAGAATGTACAGATAACACCAAACACTCCTCACCAACTCTGCAGCCATCTTGATTACCAGCTTCCAAGGTCCAACTCAAGGCACCATGTTTTCAGACTGAGCAATAACTAGGCATTAAGACAGGTGTTCAGAACTTTCCAGGAACGGCCTTATGACTAGAAAGACCCAAAGGCATTTACCTTAATCTACTTAGATTCAGTGATTTCTCTAAATAATATCAATCCTTAATTATATGCACATTAATAAAAGAACTGAGATGTGGCAAATCTAAAATTCATTTATATTTTACTATAAAAAATAGTGGGTAGTGGAAAGAGCATGTGCTTTGGAGACAGCCAGTCCTGAGTTCGAATTCTCACTCCCCAGTTACTGGCAGAGAGACTGGCCGAGAGACTTGGGGCATTATCCCAAGAGGTAATACGTGCAGAAAATAGCAAGGATTATTCAAAAAATGTTCAGATATGTTTGTATGTGTCAATCTTGTAAGAAAAGTAACAGTGTTTTGACTGTAAAAACCTACTTGCAATTGCAAACTGCCTCTGTTTTATCTGTCTCCATAGCAATCATTAGCATCTAACATAATGTATATTTTACATATTTACCTCACTTGCTCCCTGTCTCCCATCCCCACTTTCCCCCTCGAAAGTAAGATTTCATGGTCGCAGGAATTTACTGTCTGATTTGCTCACCATTGCCTCCTCAGGAACTGCAATAGAAACTGGTACATAGTGTCGGGTTGAGTTTCCTGATTGTGGCAGGAGTGGCCAAGGCCTGATGGATCCCCTCTGCAGTGGTTGGGAGTCACTCCTCCAGGCCCACTTGGAGCCTCCTCTGCTGTCTTGCCCAGATTGGTAGGCACCAGTTAAGTGAGTTAATCGTTTTTCTGCTTAAAATTGCTTCAGTTCATTCATTTTTCTGAGACTCAACCGTTGTTATAAGTTAGTAAAGGAATTATTTAGAAATAGCTGTTCTGTGAATTCACACTAGAAAGGCAGAGGGTGAGGATTATTTTGTTCTTCACTTCAGATCTAAAGAGAGGGCTTTACGAGAACATTGAGAATCTAGTTCAGTCCATGGCAGACTGGGGGAGACACCGGAGCCTAGTGTCTGACTTCGGCTGTTAAGTATAAAGGTCACAAATGAGTGACTAGCCAGCAGCTGGTAGATAAGCCAAGGAGGGGGAAAACAGGGACTAACTCTTGTGCTTACAAGTTCTCAAAGTAAAGACACCTGAGCCGTCCGACCCACACCATATACGGGCCGTGCATGAGAAAGAACCTGCATGAAGTCATCTCAGTTTCTGCAGGCTCTTCTCTGAAGGGTAAATGTGATCTCAAGGGAGAGATACTGAAGAGGCCCAGACCCTGAAGGATTTTCAATGAATACAGAAGGAGTAATCAACCAACCTCTTCCCTAGAGATGGAGGTTTCTGAAGAACCTAAGAAATACTCAGAGTCAGCTTTATGTCTGCAGGCCTCAGGGATTACCGCTCCAGCTCATAACAATGCCAGTCAAACAAGAATTTTCTTGTTCTCTTTGCTTCCTTCTACTCCTGATCGCTGCCAACAAACAGTTGCCCTCACCTGCTTACTAAATACAGTTTGTGCCCCATCTCTCCTCTCTTCCCCTGATAGGCCCTCAACGGGGGACTGAGTTTTGATCACTGAATGGGAGTAGACCTTCTGATTGAGCTATATTTGAAGACTCAAGGTAACAATAGAATTTCTTATTACTCATAGTGATGAATGTTTTATAATAGCATACAATTATAGCTATTCAGACTTCAGAGATCACATTTTCTTCAACTACTGAACTATACTGAGTCAAGTGAGATTTGAAGAGCAAGAAGAAGAAGCCTGATTAAGGGACTGGAAAGGGGCAAAATACGCAAGAATGGGAATGAGATATGAGACATAACTAGAGGTGTGATTAAAATAGTAATAAAATAATAAAGTATATCTGCAGACAATTCTGTGACAACAAATCTGAAAACCTTAGACATAGGTGACATAGATGCTTTTCTAACATAATATAAATTCCTAAAATCATCCCAAGAGAAGGTTAAAAAAAATGTCAGTAATCAAAAAGTGATTGAGAAAGTTAAAAATCTGCCGTTAATGAAAGCCACTAAGGCCACAGATTTTCCCAGCTGGATTGTATCAAGTCTTTATAAAAAATAGATAATTCCTATGTTACTTAAGCTACTACTCCCCTGGAAAAAATTCTTAATATAAAACCTTATGAAGTTATCATAAAAAACAAAAATGCAGCTCAAACTCCTATGTAAATACACAAAAATCTTTGTAAAAAAAAAAAGAGATAGTTGTAATATCCAGAAAACTATCAGTATAATGATGTACATCAATCTATTAAAAAAAAATCATATGGTAATATCAATACATTCTGAAAAAATTCTATGAATTAATCAAAACTACAATGAGGTTTCACTTTACACCAGTTAGAATGGGCATCATCAAAAAATCTACAAACAACAAATGCTGGAGAGGGTGTGGAGGAAAGGGAACCTCCTGCACTGTTGGTGGAAATGTACATTGATACAGCCACTATGGAGAACAGTATGGAGGTTCCTTAAAAAATGAAAAACAGAACTACCATATGACCCAGCAATCCCACTACTGGGCATATACCCTGAGAAAACCATAATTCAAAAAGAGTCATGTACCACAGTGTTCACTGCAGCACTATTTACAAAAGCCAGGACATGGAAGCAACTTAGTGTCCATCGACAGATGAATGGATAAAGAACATGTGGCACATAGATACAATGGAAAATTACTCTGCCATAGAAAGAAATGAAATTGAGTTATTTGTAGTGAGGTGGATGGACCTAGAGACTGTCATACAGAGTGAAGTAAGTCAGAAAGAGAAAAACAAATACCGTATGCTAACACATATATATGGAATTTAAAACGAAAAAGGTTCTGAAGAACCTAGGGGCAGGACAGGAATAAAGATGTAGACGTAGAGAATGGACGTGAGGACACGGGGAGGGGGAAGGGTAAGCTGGGATGAAGTGAGAGAGTGATGCTGACATATGTACACTACCAAATGTCAAATAGATAGCTAGTGGGAAGCAGCTGCAGAGCACGGGGGGGGGGATCAGCTCGGTGCTTTGTGACCACCTAGAGGGGTGGGATAGGGAGGGTGGGAGAGAGACGCAAGAGGGAAGGGGATATGGGGATATATGTATACGTATAGCTGATTCACTTTGTTATACAGCAGCAACTAACACAACAAGGTAAAGCAATTATACTCCAATAAAGATATATTTTTTAAATTTTACGAATAAGAATAAAATATGACAAAATTAATCAACCTCAAATTAAACTAATTATCATTAAGTTAGAAAATTCTCATTGCAATTAATATGAAAAATTAGATGTAAATTTCTACTTCTGCCATTGCTTTGGAATGGTAAGTTTAAAAAAAATTTAGTAAAAACATTAGAAAAGAGAAGGTTTTTCTCCTAATGACAATATTATATGTCTAGAAACCCTAAGATTCTAATTAAAATCAGAATCAATGAAAAATAATGGATAAGAGGATTTAAGATAAAAACAAGATAAATATGTTAAGACCAAGAGCTTTTGTCTATATTGTCTATAAGCAAATGGCAATGAAAATGGCAAGATATCTGATTATAGTAAACAGCATAATATTCTCACAGGTAACTTTTAAAAAGAAAACACAGGACCTATGTTAAAAAATAAATCTGTAAATCTTAATCATAGAATATTAAAGGACATAAAACAATCTTTGAACTATGGAAAAACGTAGTGTGATTTTGGATGGGAAGAATTAATATAGTAAAAATGTCAATTCTTCAAAATTCTCCTATAAATTTGAGGCACTAATAAATTCATCAAGGCTGATTTTAGAATTGGATACAATGATATAAAAGTTCACTTGGAAGAATATATGTCTTAAGCAGCCAAGAAAAGTTTGATTATAGGAGAATCAGAAGTTGCGAAATACGCTTCACACATTATTCATCAGACTATAAAGTCACTACAGTCAAATCAATATGGTATTAGCCATATGGATCCATAAAAAATAGAGAATCTAGAAAATAAATGTCTGTAAATGAAAATTTCATATATGGGAACATTAATATTTCTATTCTGTGGGAAAAGAATGACTTATTTATTAAGTGGGGATGACAATTAGCTATTTATCCAGAAGGAAACTAACTTGGGTCCACTCTCACTATATGTGCTGTTCAATGCTGTAGCCACTAGCCACAAGTGTTATTTACATTTTAATGGAACTTAAATTAAATTTAAAAACTATGTTTCTCAGCTGCTTTAGTCATGTTTTAAAGTGTGTCTAGTGGTTATTGGGCAGTGTAGGTTATAGAAGGTTTCCATCTTTGCAAAATGTTTTGTTCGACAGCACTGATTTCTCTCTCCGTATAATATTTACATGTATATATTGTTTATAAATATTCACATAAACAAAAATACAAATATAAATATATGTATACATGTGCATTTAATTGTTCCCTATTGATTTAAAATTTAAAAATAAAACAGAAGAAAATCACCAAGGCTACCTATACAATATAGGGGTTAAGGGGAAATTTCATAATGTTACCAGAAATCCAGAAAAAATAAAATAAAGAGATATAGTTGACATAAAAATTATAACTTTTGTATACACATTGATATCAGTATCAGTTAAGGTTCTTGGTTGAAAACAACATACATTTTAACTGTATATTCAGAAAAACAATTTGGAAAGGAAAATGCCCAAACTATAGTGAGGGAATGCTTTTGAGAAGATAGCACTGCTGTCTCTGTAGGACATCAATACCACATTCACAGTCTTGCCTTGATCATTTCCACCTTAGAGTTGTGTGCAGGTGAATCTGATAGGAAGGGGCTGGGGCATATTCTAGTACCCTAGCTGCAAGGGAACCTGGGAAAGCAAGTTTCTACTTCCTGGTTTAGGAGACAGAACTCATAAGTGGAAAATTATCCACATATAGAAAAAGTGTTCAGTAGATCCTGGAACAGCCACAAACGTGACAAATGTCCACTACACTAACATAAATAAAGTCAGCAGACAAACAATAGAATTGGGGGAAGAACATAAAAGGTTGCAACCCAGATGATGATGAGCGTTTAATGTCTATAATACAGAAAGAATCCTTACAAATTGTAAAGAAAAAGACAAACCACTCAATAGAAAAATACATCAAGGATATGAATAGGGAATTCGCAAAAGAGTAAACTCAAATTTCCTGTCCTTAAAATAACGAAGTATCACTCCATTGCCAACTGACAAAATTTTAAAATTTCAATAAACCTACTGCTGGTGGGTATGAAGGAAATTATATATTCTTTGCTACTGGAATTAAAAATTATTCTCATCTTTTTGGAAAACAATTTAGCAGTGCCTCTAAAATTTTAAATAACCATAGCCTTAGAAGCAACCCCATTCTTCAGAAGTAAAAGCACCACTGTATAAAAATATACATACGAGGATGTTTATTGTACTTTTTCGTAGAGGCAAAAGTCTGAAAGAGTAAATGGCCTTCAATTGAGAAAAAATTATGATACATTTACACTATGGGCTATTAAAAAGCAATTACAAACAGTGAGTAAGACCTGTGTCATTTGTCTTGGAGTGATTATGACAGTGAGTTGTTGAGTGAGAAAAGCAAGATGCAGAGAAACAACTAGAACAACACACAACACACACTATAAAAAAAATGGCAGAGTTTTTACAAGAATCATAATGGGGCAGGGTGAATTGATGAAGGTGAAGAAAGGGAACAGAGGAGAAGTAGGCAAACAAACCAAAAAAACAAGCCTTGTAAATTAAAAACATAACCAAAAATCTCATTTATGTAAAACTACCGACCTGAGTTATGTATACCTGCTTCAAGAGAAACCATAAAATAGTGTAGTCTTGGTCTATAGACTTCAGAAATGTCTAAAATATATTCTTAGGTGAAAAATTATTTCACAGAGTAATGTGTAGAGAATGAGTCCATTAAGGAAAACAAAGAAAGGTGTGTGTTCTTATGTATTTGTACTGAAAAGATGATACACATCCATTTATTCTGGTTTCCTCAGAAAGTGTAGAATTGGCAAGCAAAGGATGGTTTTACTTATTATACTAGTCCTAATGAATTTCAAAATTTAAAACACATTAAAAAACAAAAATTAAAAATATGTTAACATTCTAGAATGTATTGTAAAGGGAATAAACTCTATTATGATTCAGAGAGTAATTAGAGACCATCAACTGAGAGAGGGAGCCTTTGGGATAGCGTCTCTGAGGAAAGTGTCTGAGCTGAGACCTGAAGAAAAGCAATAAGCTTTATTGTGGGGAGCTGAACAAAGAATATTCTAAGCTGAATCCACAGGCCTGACAGTTCATTTGAAGGGCAGAAAGGAAGCCAGGGCACCAGCTGTGTGGGGGGCACATGGATAGGTGGTGTGGGTTAAGGTCAGGGAGGCAGAGACTTATAGACCACTGCTAATAGAAGTTTGAGTTGAACCACTTCTAGTCAGCAAACAGGAAAAGTACTTAAATTTTAAAACCTTTATAGCAGCTTGACATTGCTGAGATTCCAGCCCTTGATCACCAGACTCACCTCAGTTCAGGTGAGTGTGAACTTGGATGGTGCAGCTCTTGTTGCAGATTGCTTCCAGTCGTATACAGTAGGACCGCATGTCAGTCCATGGTGCAATAGAGAAAAAACAAAAGCATAAACTAAAACAAACTTATCCTCTCCACAGGGTGATAAAGAAGCACTGTTGATAGAGAAGACCTGGAGAGATGTTTGGTTGCTATTCTCAAAGAGGTAGTAAGCCATTGAAATGTTTTAAAGAGAAATGACTCTTTATATATATCATACAAAAGAATTTTCTAGTTTAAAACTAGAATTGTCCCAGCTTTCATCATGCAGAATGGTTTGGAAAGGATCAAGAGTTAAACAGGGAGTAGTTAGGAGACTATTGTGGTGGTGCAAGTAGGAGATGGTGGTGGTGTGGACCAGGTGGTGGTAACTGGACTGGAGGATAGAAAAGGAAGAGTCATGAGGAGCCATGGATGATTTCTAGTTTCCTTCCCTTCCCTTTTCTCTTCTTTCCTTTCCTTCGCTTTCCTTTTCTCTCCTTTTTTTTTGACATAAGAACTGGTACATTATGATGATATCTATGGAGATGGGGCTAATGGGAGAAGAAAAAATTGAAGGCACACATCAAGATTTCTGGCTTGGACAAATTTGAGTTTGAAATGTATATTACACACCAAAATGGAAATCAAGCTCATCAGAGAGGTGTGGACTAGAGGCATAATTTTGGGAGTTATTAGCACATAGGTAAAATGTGAGCAATCATCCTAGTTTGCCCAGGACTCTCCCTGTTTTAGTACTGAAAGTTCTAAGACCTGGGAATCCTCTTATTCCTTGGCAAACTGGGGTAGTTTTTCACCTTATGTAGATGGTATTTACACCATGGAATTGGATAAGAGCAACCAAGGAAATCACACACCAGGATTGAGTCAGGCAAATATTAAGAGGAAAGAGAATCTTAGAAGAGCTCACCAGTGAGGAGGTAGGAAGAGAGAATGTCAACCATAGAATGCTGGTGAAGGTCAATTAAGAAGAGGACAGAACAGCAGATTTGGCAAGATGATGGTCATAAGTGACTGTAACAAAAGCATAGATTCTGGGAGTGATGGGAAAAAACCTACAGTGTCATAAATTGAATAATGAATGGCAGGAAATAGGATTAATAAGTACTAAAAGAAATCATCCTAGCAGCCTTGCAGTGAAGGGGAGCAGAGAAATGGGCAGTAGTTGAAAAGACTGAAGAGAGTATAAAAATGCTGTTTATGATTTTATTTGGGGAAATGAAACTACTATGTGAGTGCAGTAGGGTTGCCTGGCAGTGTTAAATAGCTGTATGAAAATTTTAGCATAAATTTAAAGCGGTTGTATTCTTCCTAGTTGTTTACACTTACATTTAGCTTCTCAGGTGCTGGTGTGAAAAAAAAAATTTTAATCCCAATATTTGGGATTTTTCAGGGGAATATGCTAGAGAAAAAAGGAGGCAAGCAAGGTAAAATAATTAAAAGGGAATTATTTCAGTTAGGAAACACGGACTAAAAACCAGGTTAAAGGGGGAAGAGGAAACATAATTGTTGGAAGAGAGTGAGGTCAATGGGTTAGATGTTTCACTGAAGCTGAGGAATTCTTGCAAAATGAGTACTTGGGAATGCAAGCGGAAAGAACAGCAGTTGGCAGCCACGGAAGGGAGTGACTGATTTTAAGTTTTCAGGGATGGTGAGTTACTGCTGATGCAACCAGCATCACTGGTTGGGAGGGGGTGGAGGAACAGGTAATTGAAGGTGAGGAAGGGAAGGATCTGACAGGCAGGGTAAATGGTTCATCCATATGCATTCTGAAGTTACCAAGAATGATGGCATGAGTTGAGATGGAGAAGAGAATGAGTCAAGAGGGACTAACTGGGTCAAAATATGAGAATAAGAAGGAGATGTAGTGGGTGGTTTAGTCTGATGGTGCACGCTTCAAATGGGAGGGAGTGATACATAGCCAACCCCTTACCTTCTGGTCCTGTGGTATATGGGGTATAATAGAAAAAAAAAAAAAAAGATAACCTCTGCATCAGACAAGGAAAATGGTATCATCAGGACTTAAGGTAAGAAGTTAAAGATAATGCTCAGAGAAGAGATTGAATTGATAAGGAAATCTCAGGGTAGAATATTGTTAGAATTGGCTACATAAGTTTCGGGACCCAGTGCAAAATGGACATGCAGGACATCATGTTCAAGAATCATTATGAATTTCGGGACTTCCCTGGTGGTGCAGTGGTTAAGAATCCACCTGCCAATGTAGGGGACGTGGGTTCGAGACCTGGTCCCGGAAGATCCCACATGCCACGGAGCAACTAAGCCCATGCATCAAAACTACTGAGCCTGCGCCCTAGAGCCCATGAGCCACAACTACTGAGCCTGCTTGCCTAGAGCCCGTGCTCCACAACGAGAAGTCACCGCAATGAGAAGTCCGTGCACCACAACGAAGAGCCGCCCCTGCTCGCCGCAACTAGAGAAAACCCACTTGTAGCAACGAAGAGCCAATGCAGCCAAAAATAAATAAATGAATACATTTACAAAAAGAAAGAAAAAGAATCGTTATGTATTTCAAGATGGCAACAAAACAGTATGTCAAATGTGGGCCCTTCTAAGTGTGGGGTCCTGTGTGACTGCACAGGTAGCATGCCCCTGAAGCTGGCCCTACCTATTCTGGGCCTAGGAAAAAGATTTGGAAAGGAGGGCAGCATTTGGTCAGATTAAGGGATATACTATATTTCTTTGTTTGAGGCTGCTGTGTGCTAACCATTGTTTAAATGCTTAACCAATATTATCATTTAACCCTTCTAACAGGTGAGGTAGATGGTATCTCCCCCTTTGGCAGATGAGGAACCTAACGCACTGGAAATTTAAATGATTTGCCCGAAGTCACAGTAAGTTTGCAGCCTGATTTGATTTGATTTGATTTGATTAATTTTTTTTTACTGTTAAAATTGAGATATAATTCACATACTATAAAATGTATACATAAAGTTTACAATTCAGTGGTTTTTAGTATATTCACAAAGTCATGCAACTATCAACACTATCTAATACCAGAATATTTCCATCATACCAAAAAGAAACCCCATACTCATTAAGCAGTAACTCCCCATATCCCTCGGCAACCATTAATCTATTTTCGAGCTCTGTGGATTTGCATATTCTGGACAATGAATATAAACAGGATCATACAATATGCAACCTTTTGTGTCTGGCTTCTTTCACTCAGTATAATTTTTTAAATAACTATTTCTTTTATTTAGTTTTGGCTGCGCTGGGTCTTCGTTGCTGCGCGCGGACTTCTCATTGTAGTGGCTTCTCTTGTTGCGGAGCACGGGCTCTAGGCGCTCGGGCTTCAGTAGCTGTGGCTCGCGAGCTCTAGAGTGCATGCAGCCTGATTTTAGATCTGCGTTCCTAACTACCAGGCTGTGTTGCTTCTCAGCAGTCCTAGAGTTAATAGATGACCTGGAAGACTCAGATTTAGGGCTGACCAAAGTAAACAGCTGTGTGAGATGTGACAGAATTAGTCCTCATTATGTCCCCAGTAGAAGAAAAATCAGCTGCAAAGTATTTTATTTTTTTTATTTCAGTTTTATTGAGGTACAGTTGACATATAAAATTGTAAAGTGTATTTAAAGTGTACATCGTGATGATATGATATACATACACACTGTGAAAGGATTCCCTCCATCTAGTTAACACATCCATCACCTCACATATTTACCTTTTTTTGTTTGTTTTTCTTTTGGTAAAAACATTAAAGTTCCACTCCTTTAGCAAATTTCAATTAAACAATGTAGTGTTATCAACCATATTTTACATTAGATCCTCATACTTCATATATCCAAAGAAAATAAAAACAGGATATCAAAGAGATATCTGGGGGCTTCCCTGGTGGCGCAGTGGTTGAGAATCCGCCTGCCGATGCAGGGGACACGGGTTCGTGCCCCGGTCCGGGAGGATCCCACATGCCGCGGAGCGGCTGGGCCCGCGAGCCATGGCCTCTGAGCCTGTGCGTCCGGAGCCTGTGCTCCGCAGCGGGAGAGGCCACAACAGTGAGAGGCCCGCGTACCACAAAAAAAAAAAAAAAAAAAAAAAAAAAAAAAAAAAAAAGAGATATCTGCACCCCCATGCTTATTGCAGCATTTTTCACAATAGCCAAGATAGGGAAACAATCTAAATGTCAGTCAATGGATGAATGGATAAAGATATGGCATATATATATATATATATATATATATATATATGTGTATATATATATATATATATGTGTGTATATATATATATATATATATATATATATATATAAAATGAAATACTCAGCCATGAGAAAGAAGGAAGTCATGCTATTTGTGACAAAATGGATGGACCTTTTGGTATTATGCTAAGTGAAATAGCCACACAGAGAAAGACAAATACTGCAAGATATCACATATATGGGGATGTTTAAAAAAGAAAAAAAAAAAAACACATAGAGAGTTGAAAAGGGGTAACCAAGGGCTGAAGTGTAGGGGAAATGGGAAGAGGTTGGTAGAAGGGTGTAAACTTTCGGCTATAAGGTAAATAAAGTCTGAGGATCTAATGTAAAACACGGTGACTGTAGTTAACACTGTAAGGTATAGTTTTGAATACTTAATGTAAAAGCATGCTGAATCAACTCTCATGTGCCACTTTCTAAAGAGGACAGATACTTCATCTTTTAGGAAGTTTCTGGGCATGCATTTTTACCAAGTTGGTGTAGGTAGTGGATGAAGTAGAAGCTTCAGGTCATGAGATGACTTATTTCACATAGCTAATCCTAGAGAACCACATTTCCAACGAAGTGTTACAATCAGAAATCATTTGAGTAAATTATTTGATGAAAGTTTAAGAAAAGTAATTGGGTAAATAAAATCATTATGATGGTGATACCACAAATGGAATAAAAGTCCTCATATATGGATGAATTTTTACACATTGAAAAACTACCTATGTCCCTTGGAAAAATTTGTGATCTAATTTCTTAGCACTCCGTTTTGCTTTGGCTATATACATAAGAACTCAATGATCTCACCATGTACTACTTGGTCTGTATGACAAATTGGTTATCTTATTTATGACTGAATCTCAGTTTATTCTTTGTCTCCAGATACTTTCACACTGCTATGTGTATGAGGGATTGGGGGAAGAAAAGATGCAATTAATTTCAGTCGAACTGATTATTTACCAATGCTTGTAAAAAAAGACACAGCTGGTTGCATGATTTATTGGCCTATGTAGTCTTTGTGCTTATTGAAATATGAATTGATTAATGTTCTCTGTCTAAACTTTGCTTTTGTTTTAATGGACTAGTAATAAATAGGAGTTTGGGTCAGTTTGATGTAATCCAAAGTAGAAAACAAAGAACAACTCATGAGTAGCCCTCCTAATTTTTTTAAGGCATTCCCTGGAGTATAGTATTTCCTTTCTAGCTATGCATTCTAGATGACTGTATCTGTTAGTACAGTTGTATATGTGACACTTGTAATGGCACAGCTAGATTACAAATGAAGGAGGGCTTCCCTGGTGGCGCAGTGGTTGAGAGTCCGCCTGCCGATGCAGGGGATGCAGGTTCGTGCCCTGGTCTGGGAAGATCCCACATGCCACGGAGCGGCTGGGCCCGTGAGCCATGGCCACTGAGCCTGCGCGTCCGCCGGAGCCTGTGCTCCACAACGGGAGAGGCCACAGCAGTGAGAGCCCCACGTACCTCAAAAAAAAAAAAAAGGAAATACATTCAGCCTCTTTCTATTTTTTAGCATTACTGAAAAAAGGCATCTTCAATTAATTATACTTCTTAGTTACACAGTTATTTTGTAGATAACATACTTTCAAAGAATTAAAATATAATAAAATATACAGTAGTGCTACCGTATAAACTGTATCTTTCTATTATTTTGATATCCACTTTGTCAGTAGGAGTAGCATCCTTATGAGAAGAGGAGGAGATTATAGGAATACACGTGCACAGAGGAAAGGCCATTGTGAGAACACAGCAAGAAGGCAGCCATCTGTAAGCCAAGAAGAGAGGCCTCAGGAGAAATCAACTCTGCCACCCCCTTGATCTTGGACTTGCAGCCTGCAGAACTGTGAGAATATATTTATGCTATTTAAGTCACCTGTATGTGGCATTTTGTTATGGCAGCCCTAGCAAATTAATATAGTTGGAAACTGTTCTATATTTTTTAAGTTAGTGCTAAAAATAACTCACATCTGTTTTTAGAACTACTGGCATACATGATTGTAAGTGAATGTCAATTGGAGACTTTAAAAAAATTCAGTTTGGATGAAATTAGACACATTTTCATTTCTCTGAGTTTAACATGTTATTTATATTAGAGCAGTAAAAATGTTCACCTTTACAAATAACTTAATTAGAAAACATAGGACAAAAGAAAAACATAATTTCTTATCCTTCTGATATATTTTGATATATCAACAAAACCAGTAAAAAAAAAAGTGGAGAAATTAACTCTACACACGTTTATTTAAACTAGAGATTTAAAATTTAGTATATGAATATTGTCATTAAATATACTTCATATGTGCATATACACACACAAACTTTTTGAAAGCTATGTCATCAAATTCTACTGCATCAATTTAGCATAATTTAACCTATCTGTTGTTGGATAATTAGAATTTCAAATATTCTCAATTATAAATATGACAAATATGATAAATTCTCTATGACAGATACTTTCAAAAATTAACATATATACATATTTTCAGCTGTCTCTCTTCTTCTAAAGCATTGTCTTCTACCTTCCAAAGAGGAAGGATACTTTGTTTTGGCAATTTCAGGGGTGGGGTTTTGCTGTGTTGATCCAGGAAACGGATGAATTAGAGTAATGTGTAAGTCTAGGAGGCTATGTTAATTCACGTGAGGAAGACACCTGCAAAAAAAGAAAAATGTTGAGTTGAAAAGATGGGGAAAAGAGGTGAGAGAGAAGAAATGGCCAGTGCTCAATTGTAGAAAAAAGTTTTGGAGAGTTTTAATAAAGAATCAGAGACATTGGGAGCAGCTGCCAAACTGTAATGAGGATTTTAGGGAAGATAAACGGGAGAAGATTTTTGGAAGTTCCGTGTAGTATGACTAAAATACCCATTCAAAAGTCCTTTTGAGAAATATGAAATTTTTCATTTTTTAAGTATTTTTGAATATTGGATGATGTTTTCTTTAAAATTTAAAAAACACTGATTAAAAACTACCACTTCATTTGTAATACATAAACAACAGGGATTACACATATGTGTGTGTGTGTGTGTATTTGCAGCTTAATTCTTGAATACACCCGTAATTTACAAATAACCTGCTTGATAAAAACGGTGTGCAAAATTTAAAGGTTTTAATCTATATTTTCAAACTGCTATATAAGAAATTCTACCTCTTTATCCACTGACAGTATTTTAAAGTGCTTGTTTTCTTACCATTTCAACTTTGCCAATTGATAGGTAAACAAGGATGTCAAATTATTTCCTTTTTATTAAATGTGTGTGGATATTTTCTCGTATTATCTCTGTCTCTCTCTCATATTATTACCTTTCTCTCTCTCTCCTTCTCTCTCTCTCATATAAATGGCTGGCCTATAAATTTTCTAATTAAAAATTGAATAATATCTCATGAAATGTATAGTTTCCAGTATGTATTTTATAAGATTTATAGCACAGTATTTTCACTTTAAATGAAATGCAAAGCTTATACGTTACATAAAGAAATATAGTTTCAGGTAATGGTGAGATGTAATGTTTTCTAAAACTACAAAATTTTGTAGTTAGAGCTCTTAGGAAATACTATTCTTAGTTATTATTCTCAGAATATGGATTATTTCTCTCAGTTAAAAGGGTTGACTTTCAGATTCAATCTTATTAAGTGTAATCTTTCTTTTAAGAATCTGTTAGAAAACATCTATCTAGCTTTCAGAGAAAAGTCATGAGTAAAACACTCATTTATATTTTTACTTTTGATCTCCTTTGTAGTCTCAGGTATTGTATTCCCTACCTCCTAGTTAAGACTTAAGCTTCCACCTACACCCTTGATCCCATTCCATTTTCTGTTTCTTCTTTCAAGTAATAACATCTATCACTCAGTCACTCAAGGCAAAACTTGCAAATCACATTTGACACCAGCTTTTCCTCTACATTTTCCAAGTGAAATTTATTTCCTGAATATATTCAATATTTTTATTTTTCCTGTTCATGGCAAATAGTGCTTAGCATAGGCCCTTATTAGCTCATCATGATGTTCCTTTTCATAATATTTTTTAATGCATCTTTTTCATCTAATAAATTCCAAACTCTATAATCTGGTATATAAATTTAGCCCTCTCTTCCAATCTCTTCTCTCTCTCCAACTCTTGCATTTTGTATTGAGTTATTTACTGTTCCCTAAAATTAAAATTCCACATATTGTATGTCTCTGTTCTTTTCAAATACTGTTTCCTTGGAAGTAAGAGTCTGTGTCATTCCTTTTTCTTTGATTTCCTAAATTTGGCTTTTTTTTTTTTTTTTTTGTGGTACGCGGGCCTCTCCAGTTGCAGAGCGCAGGCTCAGCAGCCATGGCTCCTGGGCCCAGCTGGTCCGCGGCATGTGGGATCTTCCCGGACCGGGGCACGAACCCGTGTCCCCTGCATGGGCAGGTGGACTCAACCACTGCACCACCAGGGAAGCCCTAGCTTTTCTTTTAAGAGTTAGTTTACCTGCGTCTTGAGAGCCTATCTGGTATGGGCCAGGTGCTCATCCTTATACGTATTTTATGATACGTTTCCTTCTTCTTTTAATCTATCTATATCATGATTATGCTCTTGGCTCCTCTTCTACTTCTCTGATGATTAGAAGTAGCTTTACGTATGAGACTGTCTTATTTTCCTTTGTGCTCACAATATCTCACCTAATAGCATATATACATATATGCTATTAGGATGGATACACACACACACACACACACTCACTCTCTCTCTCTCTCTCTCTCAATACGTAATTTTTGGACTAAACTGAATGCCACATCTTCATTTCTCCTCTATTATGAGAAATATAAGAAGTGAGCTGTTCTATTTTTTTAAAGAAAACTTTAAACAAGTTCAGAAAATGTTTACTATTGTACTTTCTTACTACATTAGAGGAGGGGAAATTGCTAATCCTTGGCCCCAGGTTTATATATTTAGTGTAAAGGGATATATTATAGGTCTTCTTGGTCAGGAAGAAGCTCACATTCAAATCCAGAAAGTTCTTTTTATTTTGTTAACTTTAGAGAAAACCTCTATTTTATGAACCATGACCTGCCTTCAAATAACAGCACAGAATTAACCAATAGAGAGGAGACACAAGAAGGAAAAGCTAAAATATGTAGAAATAAGGATCCAAAAGGGAGATAGACCAAAGTAGGCTTGGAATTCACTGGTCTTGATCAAATCTTTAATAAGCTTACCGGCTTCATGTAGCAGAGTTGCACTCACCTATGAATTCCACACAGCCCTTCCAGTGCTATATCTTATGGATGGATGGGACCCTCTGTAAAATATCATGAAGTGCAGCAACATAATTTAGATTATGAGACTCTAAACTAATTAAGTTCGCCTTGACCGTTCTATACCAAGAGCTCTCCTATACATAAATTTTCACATCTTACATAGATATATAGACATACACACACAATTATGTTTTTAAACTATTTGTCATAATCTTGTTTTCCCTGACTTAAATTCTTTAAAGCTAGAATGTATAAATTGTATTTTATACTCCATGCACATAATACATTGGTTGTGCTCCAGATATCTACCTGATAATTTTTCGTTTCAAAATTTTAAAAATCTTTTTTTCTCAATGAACATTACTAAGAAATCAATAACTCATCAGTGCATAGGTAATACACATGAGTTCTCTCCTACCTCACCAAGTTGGGGAAACACCTAACACTAACTAATGGCACTTCTTCTTCTCATAAATTTGTATAATTTATGGCAGCAGAGAACTGTAGAATTAATGGAAGGGTAAAAAAAAAAAATAATCTTCCCTCTCTTACGTTTGGGAGATTATATGCCTCTGAACCCTAGATTCCTTGCATGCCAGGACTGTGACTTATTAATATTTTATTCTCAGTGCCTGGCACACAGTGAGTGCTTAAGACATGTCTGAATGAGTTAATGGAGCAGAAAAATCTAGGTCCCTGACTGTTAAGCAACATCTCAACAATGTAGTGAATGAACAGAATATGTGTGGGGTAGGAATTCAATCAATCAACACAGGCATGTACAAACCAAATTTTAGATTAGTTAGAACCAGAATCAACTCTCCCTTTGTGGGTTTAAATTGAGTTAGATCTAAAGGAGTCTCAAATCACATCTGTTACTTGATTTTGGATCTTGACAAAATGTGACAAAGGAGTGGCATTCAGTGATACAATCGAGAAATGGATCTCTTCATTCTATTTTTTTGGGGTAGGTCATTTATCTCCTTGTCTTCTTCCTGTTTTTAAATGTTTGTGGGTAGCGAGGTGAAGCAGAATCAGCACACTCTCTCAGTGTCATAACCGGACATGGGGTTGACCATTGTAACACCAACCATAATCACCTACAGAGCACTTTCGGGGCCCTCTGTGCGATGAACGGGACCTGGCAGCATTGGCTGTTGCACATGATGGGGGTAAGACACACTTGCACATATGCAACCACTGTGCTAGGCTGGAAGAAACTGAAACAAGGGTTTGGTGTCTTACGCTGAGGCACATCCTGAATAAATACACAATACTGACGTTAGTATTATGCCAAAGTCAGGAATCTGTCTGAATAATTGAACATGACATTCATTCTCTAACTGCTGAGGCTGAGTTGAAGGAAGGTGGAAAAGTATATTTTTGCTTAACTGGGCCTATCACTCTGAAATGTAGCCCCAATCATCGGTCGCATTGAGAGGGGAATGCTGGAATGTTACAAAGCATATTCCCCCAAAATAGAGGAAATGTAGTTCAGAAGCCAGAGAATTCGACTAGTCCCCTCATTTGTTTTTCAAGTTTTGCTCAAATTGGCTCGCAAATTTATCTACTATGCGTTGCACATGGGTATTTTTGTCACCAAATGTTTTACAACAGCTGTGATCCTGATGGGGATTTAGTTAACCAAAGGCCCCTCTGCATGCAAGCGGTCACCAGGCATCTAATGGGCTGAGGGCTGAAATGACAATGAAGTGAGCAGAACCATGCAGCTGTGGACCAAATGTAGGGTGATAACTAGCAGTTGGCCATTACGGGGTTAACGGCTGGTGTTCTGGTAAGTGTAAAAAAATGTGGAGGTCCTGCTCAAAAACACAGCCCAAATTCGAATAGTTCCATTGGGTTAGAGTTAAAAATGCTTCTGCTTCCTTTTCAACTGCTGATTATTTTTAGGACACCAATCTTGTTGGAGTGTCTAACATATATTATAATTATGATTTTTTGATCATTATGTCGTAGTTTTCCAACATGCTTTTAATCTAAATAAGGGATCATTGCAGAATATCAGCTTCTTAGTCTCTGGGGTTTCAGCCACTAGTGCCTGTGCCTTTATAATTTCCAGACTTGTTGCATTTACTCTGGGAAGAATTTTTACCTACATTTGTCGAGTTAAAGAGCCATCCATTCTGTTGTTTTAAACAAATGAAATTGTATCACTGCAATGTCAGTCCAAACATGTGTAATTAACATGGAAAATATGCCTGAGCCATATTGGTCAAGATAGATGACTTCCTTGCATGACTTATAAACAGTTAGAGGCATGAAGCCAGGATGTCAAAACCAAGTTGTATACTGCAAAGGTTTATCTGGGAGGACTTTCAAATTACAAAGGAAAAAAGAAAGACAAAATCAGCCTGCCATGCTTTCTTAACAAGGAGAGCAGCTTTCTGATATCTGTATAAAAGTAAGCCTTCTGTCCTCCTTTCGACATGTGTTACTCACACTGCAAAGGTCAAAACGGACATCTCATTCTTCTGGAAATGTTCATCAAACAATATAGTGGTACATGTCAGGGCTTTCAGATTATTCTGGCTGGAAATGGGCCTTTAATCTCCTTTTAAATTTTATCAGTGACTCTGCACAGAATTCTCTTTGGAATTCTTTGATCAGTGGCCTAGGCTCTGAAAGAAAGAGAACTCTATCCCCTTTGTGCTTTTCTGAGTCCTCTGAAAGCTACCAGCTTTGACCTTTTTCTAGGGTGGTTTTCCTAGGTAATGATCCAGTAACACTATTACTTACAGGTAGTAGAGTTGTAGTCACCTTACCTGCAGATGCTCTTCCGTTCCTTTGCTGGATAAAATGAGCTCATTCGGAGTATACCTGAAGAATCTTTTTTTGTCCTCGAGTATAGCCCAATCCTGTTTTTATGTTATCAGTGCCATCAATTAGAAATTAAGTGTGCCAAGAACCTCTGAGAAAATCCCACTTGTGACTGCATCACATCAAAGGAAGTATAGTTACCAAGGCATAAGTTAACTTAGGATAAGAAAAATCCAGTTTGACTATAGCCCTATACAGCAACACCTCCCTTTCCAGAAGGTGTAATGAATTGTCAGTGTACAGGTTTGTAGACTTACTTATATGGGAAATTGTTCCTCTGAGAAAGGTCCCTTGGTTTCATTCTGGTGGTGCTATATCAACAAGGTTCTTGACCACTTGGTTCATGAAAGCTTGCTGTTCGTGAACTAAACTCATGTATATTCTAATAGTAAAGGCCTTAGAATGTATAATTCCTTCTTTAATTATCAAGCAGCTTGAGCTCTGAATGGTGTTTTCATATATGAGAGGGAGGGAGAGTGGAACCAAAAGAGAGAGAGAGAGAAAGTGAGGGAGAAAAAGAGGGAGAGAGAGGTCTAGGAATATTTTGCTCTACTGTTTTAAAAGGGAAAATTGTCTAAATTGTTCTATCTTGGGGTTACCTGAAGAAGGGTGCTCGTGAAATAAGACTGCTTCCGGCTGCAGACGTCGGTTTTACTGTGGATTGCAGGAAAGTTTTACATGGATTTTTGATATCTGTCAAGGAAAGGGAAGTTAATGTTCTGCCGGGCAGGGAAGGTAAACATAAAACACATGGGCTCCTCGGAAACTGAACAAAACGTGGAAGCCCTCACTCATCCTTGGGAATGTGGTAAAGCTATGAAAGCACAACCATCATCACTCCATCTTTCTTGGCATTAGTCCCATGTCAGCATTCTAGAACACCTTCTCTACCCTTCCTTCCATTCCACACCTCTGATAACATTGGATGAGACTGGCAGGATAAAGTTGAATAACTCATGGAAAAGGGATGCATTCCTTTCCATCTTCACCCTGCTGGGTACCTCAGTATATCAAGGATGGATGCCTCTATTCTAGGCCCCATCCCTCAATTACAGGAGCTTTGCAATATTCTTATCTGGATGAATTGAAGACCTCACAGAAGAGTGGGAAAAGTATTAGGCATCCTCAGAAAAGGAAAGCAAAGAACGTATCAAAACAGGACGTAGGGTGCTACCTTGTAGCCCAAAACTCAATTTTATTTTTTTTATTTTTTAGTACACAGACTGATGCCATGAAAGCAACTGCCAGCAAATCAGTAAGTATAGTCCAAGGGATTTATTCTTTTTTTAAAAAAAGTTGAAGATATAAGGTAGTAAATTACTGTAAGATATATTCTCAGCTAAAGCTAACCTGAGGGTGTGTGTTATATAAGTGTGTTGTATACGCATGGGCATATGGTCACATACACATGTATCAAGGAGTGGATGGGTCATCCTGAATATATTCAGTCTCTTGTGAAATACTGGGCACTGGAAGTTGGAAGCTGCGGCAAACACAGCATATGCTATAAGCATTTCACCTATTAAAGTATCTGACGCTTGGCAGGTGCATTCAAGAATGACAACTCTTGGCAAGTTCATCTTAGCCTTGCACACGAATAATAAAGAGAAAGGAATATTTTCAGTCTGGCAGAAATAAGCAACAGGTGCTAAAGGCCTTGTGCTGTAGTTTACCAGGAGGGAGTATATTGAACAGTGTGAAATAAGCAGACATAATTATAACATACTTGTAATGAAAATGATGGCTCCTAATTAATTCTGGTCTAGACTTGTTCAAAGACCCTGGGGCCAGCACACGTTAGGGGAAGGATTATACCCTTTAAAAATAACAGAATGCATAAAATATTCAATAGTGTACCCTTCATAGAGTAAAAGTCACTTAGGGATTCTAAAATCTAAGGGCTATTTTTTCTGATGCAGAGCTTTAGTGGTAATCCCATATGTTCAGGGCTGTGGAGCCTCCAGTATGTCCTTATCTAGAATCCACTCTTGTCCACTCTTTAGCGTAAGGAGCTTAATCCAGTATTTTGTTCTCATCTCTCATTCTCATTCTGGTTCTTGAAACATTATTTATTGCATCAAGGCTGCTATTCACCACACATGTAAGATCTCTAATGTCAAGAGCAGTTATTCTTGAGTGACTCCTGTTGTAGAAGCTGTCAATGAAGATGGTATAGCCCAACGTTCATACACCATTGTATCCCTACTGTATCTTTTGTGTCTAGTGCTTTGTTTGCAAGATTACTAAGAATGCAATAGGGCAATCTTGACAATTGTAGTAAAACTGACAAAAATATTTAGGCTCTGGAGTAAGATTTGCCAAATTCAGAACTGTTTCTAAATCCTGCAGATGTGGTTTTGACTTGATTAGTTCAATTCCCCAAGGCCGTTTCTTTTTCCATAAAGTGAAGATAATAAAAGTCTTTACTTCACAGGCCCTTTTGAGAACTAAGTAATTCATATATTTACCTTAGTAGAATATCACATTGTGTTTATTTGAATATGTTACTTTCATTTATGTTTTCTAGAGTAAATTCCATTGAAAATAACAGAGTGGGAATGGGTTGGTCAGAAAGATCATATGATATTCACACTTCTCTAGATGCAATTTCTAGGATAAACCTTCTTCCTTTTTCATGATCTGGGGCTTTGCTACATAAAGTGTGGTCCGTAGACCAGCAGCATTGGCATGGCCTGGGAGCTCATGAAAAATGAAGAATCTTGGGTCCCACCCCAAACTAACGGATTCATAATCTGTATTTTAATGAGATCCCAAGCGATTTGTGTGCACTTTAAAATTTGAAAAGCTCTGGTCTATACAGCTAAGGTCCTTACGTATCCTTTTAGATTTTCCTGATCTTACCCCTAATTTAATCATGTTTATTATTATACCTGTGTATTTTTGTTAGCCCAAATGTTTACTTTTAAAATTTCTGAATTGCTAGACAAGTCTTTCAGAATAAGTGACACTTTATAGATGCACGGTATTCTAATTTTTCTGGTACACACTCAGACCCCAAAAGCCATATTGATGCTACCTCCCCTTCCTTCTCTCACCCCGAAACACCTTAAAGACTCATCATTTGATTCCTAGATTTTGATTTGCCGGTTTCTAGAGAAACTACTAAGACATATTGGGCATTTCCCTCTTCTGATTTTGAAATTGAAATAACATCTATGTGGGGCTTAGTGAGAGAAATGTAAGAAAGGCATGGATCATTGGATCATTGTTTCATTCCATAAATTACTTTTCTTGTCTGTATTAAATCGTTGATAGATTTAATTCTGCCTTGAAGAAAATGTTTAGTTTAAAAAAAACAGTGTTTCAAGACAAATTTTGACCATGCTTAGTAGAAGACAAATGCATTCAGATAAATTGAAATTAATTCAAATTAATCATTTAAAAGTTCAGGTAAACATTTTTTTTTAAATGATTGGTACAAGCTTCTGCTAAATTTACATATTTTTTCTCTTTTAAATAACACTTTCAAGTTACATATAGTCCTTTCACTTTTTTATGTGTAACACTATTATTATTTCCAATTAATGGGGATATTTTCCATACTGATTTTTTTTTTTCACTTACTATTCGACCACCATCTCATAACAAGAGCAGCTTGAGAGTGCGTGTTAACAAAGCCACACACTACAAATGAACTTCACAGTTCTCTGCACTGCTTATTCTCACCTCATGAATCCGAAAGTGTCTGTGAATTTGAAAGATTGCTGCTGGTGGATGATCTCATCTTCTACACTTCCATATTCTCTGGTTACGGTTTTTCTCCTGTAAATGGCTCCCTATACTTGGAGCTGCAGTGCCAAACTTTCTAGACAGGCATAAATTACTTCTGTGTCTCCCTTCCTCTTTTTCTGCATTTATATTTCATACTGTATGACAAACTGAAACATTGAGTAACGGACAGTGCTAAGGGACGGTGACTATTTACTGTGTTTTTTTTTTTTCGTGCTCTGGGCATTTTATATGTCTGAAATACCGAACTGTATGATACTAGAGATCAAACGAGAGGACTTGAACATTTTCATTTGTTGCAGGGAAGCTTTGGTTTTATAAAGGCAGCTGCAAATTAGACTTTAATTGCTAACTGAAAGGAATGGTTGCAATATGTTGTCAGGAAAAATATGAAAAATACAGAAAGGTCAAAGTAGTAAAGTATATATCCACTTACATAGAGCACTGAATCATTCACTGAGCTGACATTCCTGCTGTAAACTCACTTACTTTCATAAAAGATTTTTTTTTTTTCTGTTTTAGGAACAAGAAAGATGTCTGTGTCATGCCAGCCCTGATACCTAACCCATCTTGATGGGAAGGGCAGCAGAACAAATACCTTTCTTTCTCTTACTTGATTCATTTTTAATTTATAGGCTTTAAAACTATTTATCAACTAACTTCCTTCCTCCCTTCCTTCCATCCTCTCTTTTCCCAAATAATCTTAAATTTTCTCCTGAGGGGAATACCAGTTTTCTCCTCACTGTTCATGTAGTACGTGCTCCCTACAAATTATTTTTACCCTAAAGATAGAGGCTGTCTTATTTTCTGAAACAGACTGGATGCCAATTTTTAAAAATTTAAAACGACTAATAGTGGTAAACTCTGTAATTTCTCTCAAAAAGTTTTCCCCAAAATTAGGGCTTGACATTATATTGGAACTGAAATGCTCAAGTTAAAAGAAGGAAGGAAATGAATATTTATTGAGGGTGTACTATGTGCCAGAAGTTTTCCCTACATGATTTCTTTTAATCCTCATCACACCACTGTGTGAGAGCTGTTATTCTCTCTAATTTGCAGTTTAACAACTGCAATTCAGACAGTCAGTAGCTTGCCCAACATCATATAGCTACTAAATCTGTATGACTCCAAAGCGTTCAGTCTTTCCCACTTTATTATATACCAGTGTCCTCTCCCTCAATTTTGCAAATGAGACCCATGAGGAGCAAAGAGACCGGGGGCTTAAATTGGTGTCTGAGTTTGAATTGGATAATAGGTTCTCTGTTCATCCCGCTGTGCCATTGGCAATACAAAGATGGGGGAAAAAACTTGTGCAATTGGCCCTAAAATTAAAATTCACATTAAAAAGTCTGTAAGAGGGCTTCCCTGGTGGCGCAGTGGTTGAGAGTCCACCTGCCGATGCAGGGGGCACGGGTTCGTGCCCCGGTCCGGGAAGATCCCACATGCTGCTGAGTGGCTGGGCCCGTGAGCCACGGCCGCTGAGCCTGCGCGTCCGGAGCCTGTGCTCTGCAACGGGAGAGGCCACAACAGTGAGAGGCCTGCTTACCACAAGGAAAAAAAAAAATCTGTAAGAAAATTTACCATGTTCATTTTTTTGAGGGATGGAATCTATTAATATATTTCCTGTCTATTACTGAAAATAAAATCTCATGTGATTCCTCCTCATGTGTCTATCTCTTTCTCTCTTCAGTGCCATGAGTTGATCAGACCCCAGAGATAAAGACTGTTATTTTTAAGGAATTCTGTATATGGTTGCAGGCAACACAACTTTCTCGTCTCCATGGAACTGGAGCATAGGTCAGATTATGCTGGGCCAAACTCCAAATCTATAGAATGAATGTTCTATTTTCCAACCATTAAGGCAGACTGCCCTCATAAATTTATGCAACTGTTCAGAGTGAACCTTATCTTTTTCCTATTTCTCTAACTTCTTCCTCCCAACTTCAGAATTGAAACACAGTAGGGACTCGTAGTACAATAAATATTTTTGCATATTTCTTAATCGTTTTTCCTCCCACCAGAGTTTACACAGAACAAGAACTCCACAGATGATAAACAGATACAGATGTTTTCTATGACTGTTACCATATTTACAAATGAAAATATAAGATTTGGTAGGTAAGAGTTAGTTAGACTGGGGGAAAGGATTGAAAAAGTTTCAAGGTTGTGTTAAGACTTCTTATACCCATTGCTTTTGGAGAGGTAATAAAAAACAAAACCAAAAACCACATAGCAAAATTTGAACATCACCTGCCTTAGAGGTGTGCAGAAAGTAGGCTATACATCCTCTACACCCAGGCCAGCTTGAACTACTCCCTGTTCCTTAAATATACCTTGTTCTTTCCCTTCTCTGAGCTTCTTTTTAAGATGTTCCCTCTGATATAACTGTCCTCTCTTCCTCCCCTTCTACCTGTCAAATTTCCATACATCTCTCAACATTGGGTTTAAATGCCACCTGCCTCATGCAGGCCTCCCATGAACTGAGGGTCAGGAAGTCCCTTCTGTGTGTGACTGTAGCAGTTGGAATACAGATCTTTTGTAGCACTTACCACTCACGGTACTAAATTTGGAATATTTTTATATCATTATATCTTCCTTATAAGGTAAAGAATTGTTTCTGTATATCAAAAAGTATAATCCTCACTCTTTTCTATTTTTGTTCACTTGGCTTCTGGGACATCATGCTTTCTCAGTTCTCCTCCTCCCTCATTGGCCATTTCTTCTTGGCCTCTCACTCTTTCCCTCCCTCCTTCTCTCCCTCTCTTTTGGTTTTAGTTCCTCAGTCTGGACTCTTCACGATGTAGTGAAGCTTGCTTTTTTAACTTGATCAATATCCACTCACTCCCAAGATGATCTTACAGAATTTTACAGCTTTAAGTATCATCTAAATGTTGATGACTCCCAAATGTATGTATCAAGTCTGGATCTCTCCCTCAACTCCAGATGGTTATCTCCACCTGCGTGCTGCTGAATCATCTTCACCTGCCTCCTCACTCGGCATCTCACATGAAATGTGTCCAAAACAGAAATTGTAATATCCCCCCGCCCCGCCCCACCCAAACTTGCTTTACCTTCCCCTCCTCAGTAAATGGCAACCGGCATTTTAGAATCATTGATTCATCTCTTTCTCTTAATTCATCCATACAATCTTTCAACAAATCCTGCTGGTTCTATTTTCAAAATATATTCAGAATCTGACTACTTCTCATCATTTCATGTCTATGACCCTGATCCAAGCCATAATTATCTCTCATCCGGGATACCCAGTGGCTTGCTAACTGGTTTCTCTTGTCTCACATCCTACCGTGTGTGTGTGTGCGCGCGTTTGTGCGTCTATTTCAAGAGAGCAACCATCCTGATTTAAGTATTATTTAAACTTAGGTAATGTCTTCTCTTATTCAACCCCTCCAAAGGCTCCCATCTCGCTCATGGTAAAAACCAGAGTCTTTACAATGGCTTACAAGGCCCTATATAATTTGGCTCCCTGTTACCTCTATGAACTCATCCTGTGCTTCTTCCCACCCCAGGTGTTCAGTTACGGCATCACTGGCCTCTTTTCTTCAAGTGTTCACTGTTCCTCCACCTCAAGGCCTTTGTGGCTCCCTCTGTTGGGAAAGATCTTCCCCAACAACCTATATTTTTTTGCACCCTCATTTTTTTATCCATCTTTCTTCATATTTTCCCATTATAATCTTATTTCCCCCAGTACTAAGTTCTCTGGTCATCCTGTTTAAACGTCAACCCACCCCCTTCTTCTCTGCTTGTTATTGGTGTTTGTTTCTGGTTTTCTTTTTTTGTTTTCATAGCCCACCTTTCAGACGGTGCATGAGAGCCTGGCCCAAAGTAGGTGCTCAATGAACATTTTCAGATTTGTTGAATTTCATAGTGCCTTCCATGCACATAGTAGGTGCTCACTGTTTTTTAATAGACAATGTGAAGCTCCAAATATATTTTACACCAGAAAGGGGAATACAGATTTTTATCCATTTCATGAATTTTTCACAATTAACAAGAATTGAAAGTGGTTGTATATCAGAAACAGGTGTGTTTCATCTGTGTATAGTAAAACACTAAATTTCAAAGAGTGGAAAATTTTGGTTGTTCATAGAAGAAGGAACTCTGGAACCAACAACAGGTTCATCGAGCCAATGGCTATGTTAAAAGAATATAGACAGTGCCACATAACTAGGAAAATGCTCATCCAAATGCTCTAAGGACACCTTTGATCATGTTTAATTAAGGAAAATCATAAAATGCTTTTCACTTAAAGTCTTCCTGACACAACCACAATTTGGCAATTGTTCTCAAGCATAGAAGCCAGGAAAAGATAAAACATGGTGGCCTTCTACTCTAAACCCCATAAATAATTTTATACCCCCAAATAAAACAGTTAACAATAAGACGTTTTTGAGTGAAAGGAAGAGATTTTCTAAGAGCCATTCACACCATAACAGATGTGCTGTCTTGCTTCAGCCTTACTTTCTATCTTTCCTTTACCCTTTCCTCTCATTGAGAACCCTATGGCAAAACGTTTCATTTCAAAGGTTTAAAATAGGACATGGAATCCTAGGCAGACTTAAGAGCAATTGTACAGAGCAATCTATCATGGATTTTGTGACTCTTATGCAACATGCATAGTTTCCCTTGGACCAGTATATTTTTGCCCTAAAACTGGCCCAGTTCCCCTGCACAAGATCATCCTCCTTGCTCAGAAATAATGGTAGAATTGAAATAGATACCACTCAAATTGTAATAGTCCGTTCTAATCCAATAGAAAACTACTGGCAATTCTCGGAGGTCACTGAGTTTAGGATCTAGAGATCATCTTCACTCGTCAGAACAATGGACTGCAAAAAGCTCCAGATACAATTTTGAACCACCTAAGCAATTTTCACCACCTTCAGTGTAAGCACCTAGAGGATTTATTGACAAAAGTATGCTGTGCATGCATTTTTTTTTTTAAGCATCAGATTGGCAACAATGCCCTGGATATTTGAGCATAGCCTCCTTTGTCTCTTTCTTTTAACCCTGCCAGACCTCCCTAAGATATATGCCACAGAGAAGCCCTCATCCTCTGGTGTCCATGATGAATGATTTGGGAATAGTCCAAACAGTAAGGGAGGGATTTAGCCCAGCTTACTTGACTCTAGCCCATTTATTTATGAGAAGGTTATGAGGATATTTACAGGGAAAGTAAAATATTCCATAGTGTGGCTTTTTATGCAGACATGTGCTTAGGAATAATCATTGCTGTCACTGCTTTAATGTTGAAGGGAAAAAAAAAAAAAAAGACTTCTGCAACCCGTGTAGTACAAAAAAAGAAAACAAAAAAGCAATAAAGGGAAAACCAAGAGTTGTGTAATTTGATAGTTTCTTTCTAGCTTCTTATTTTATCATTACACCCTTTGCTCCAAAAACTTTACTTTTCTCTAAATTCCATCAAACTTAATTTCTTCATTTCTGTTCTCTCTTTTCCATTTGTGTGTGAGTGTCTGTGTGTGTGACAATAATTGTTAATACCCACAGTACTTCATTATTCCTCAGAAAGACCCTCAAGAGTACATGCCAATAATTTGTCCATTGTGTAAATGATGAAACCAAAACTCAGAAAGTGAACCTTTCTGAACCTAATGTTGATACGGCAAGAAAGCTAATGGTGGGGAGAGCCCAAATTCAAACTTAGATGCCCCTGACTTCAAAGCCTTTTAGTTAATCACTGTGTTTTCTTGCCCCTTATGTAGAGGAAGAACTTCTGCTGTTTGCTTTTTGGTACGGGCAAGGTCTGTGAGCAGGCCTCTCATATGCCTGGCTCATCGTGCATCCCCTGGCCAATGCACTTGCTTCACTGCTTTCCATGCTTGCTCTTTATTGTGAGAACAGAGTCCTTCTGGGTAAGGAAGTCATTCACTTCCACATTAAATAATCACAGAGATGTGGGTTTAAACAGAATAGCAAGCAGAACATCGAAGCCTTATTTAAACTAGAGAGCTGTATTCAGTATTTCTCTCGCTTCTTTTCATTTCAACTTTAAGTTTTCAGGAGCAATACAAAAGACGAAGGAAAAATCAGCGATGCTTGATTTCTTTTTCCTAATATTTTCTTATGGCAATTTCCAAACATAAAGTTTGAAAGTTTTACATGGTAAATACCCATATACTCAGCATCTAGTTTCTATAATTTTGCATGCTTTGCTTTTCACCTCTCTGTCCACTAACCTATCTTATTTATCTGATACATTTTAGAGTTAACTGCAGATATCAGTGCCCTTCACCTCAAAACAGTATGAATATCATCAACCAGGGTTCAATATTTATTGACTCTTTTTTGTTAAGGTAAATTTTATGTAAGGTGAAATGCACAAATCTTGTGCATCATTTGATGATTTTTGATGTGAATCTACATCCACGTAACTAAAACCTCTTTCAAAATATAGAATATTACTATGCCAAATCCAACATAATCCTCATCTCCTAGCCCCCTGCTCACAGAGACAATCACTATTCCAGTGTTTACATCATGGATTACTTTTAGCCATTTTAGTCTTCATAGTCATTCAAACAGATCACATAGTAACTACTCATTTGCGTAAGATTTCTTTTACTTAGCATTATGTTTTTGAGATTTATCCATAGGGTTGTAGTGATATGTTCCTCTTTATTTCTGAGTAATATCCCAGTGTATGAAAATATCACAGTTTGTTTATCCATTCTTCTGTTGATGAAAACTTGATCTAATTTTTCAGTTTAGGCTTTTAGTGAATATTCTTGTGCAACTCTTTCTGGTGTACACGTTTTCATTTTTCTGAGGTGAATACCTAAGAGTGGAATTGCTGGATTGTGAGGTAGGCATTTGTTTAGTTTTATATATGAACTGCCAGATCTTTTCCCAAGGTAGTTGCATGGTATTACATTCTCATCAACAATGTATGAATATTCTGGTGGCTCCACAATCTCACCAACATTTGACATTTTCTGTCTTTTAACATTTAGATTTTCTGGTGATTTACATTTTCCTGATGAGTCATGACATTGAACACTTTATAATCTTCCTTTGTAAACTGTCCAGTATTTTTGCGTATTTTTAAAAATCAGACTGTTGTTTTCCTTGCCTGATTTTGAAAACTGAGCAATATTGAATACAAGTGAAATCACTGTGTCATTTAATTAGTTGTCTGAAAACTCAGTCTTAAGAACCATCGAAATTGTACGAGCAATTATAGATAAATCAGGTAAAGGACTATTAGGTGTGGTCTACAATTATAAGGAAGAAAAAAAGTAAGATTTTTTTATTGTAGTTACTCCAGGTCTGATGTGGGTCTATCCTGTCTGTAACAGAACATGACAGAACAAATTAGCCTGAGACTTGTCAGGCTATCTTTAGCTTTCTATTTAACTCTCAGAAACTGTAAGATAATCATCCAATTTGGTTAATGCTTCTCTGAACCTGTCCTTCAAACCTGCCACTCTTTCTCCACCATTCATTATTTCCTTGTAAAACTCAAGTGGCCATCTCACATTATTTAATAATTCTATAAGACATATGGCCACCTGCTAAACTTAACAATGGAGGATCAACTTAAGAAGGAGCAGAGGAGTGATAAATGCATTCCCCTTATTGTCATAAAGTTGGAAAATTATGACCATATGCATGGACTGAGCCAAAAGGGCAGAGAATTCCCTTTGTCTCCTTATTATTCACCCATTGTGCTGTTTTAAGTTCTTTTAGTGGCCAAAGTGTGACAGAAGCAATACATCAGGTTTTTGCTGTAAAATGTTATCTAAAGGCAAAAAGTGGGCCTGTAGGAGAGATAGAATTCTACACTGAGCCATGGGATTTATGATACAATTCTATAACCAAATAAAAAATATCTGTGACTACATTTATGTGAAGCAATGGTGCCATTCTTTGGCTGGTTTAGGTAATCACAGGTGCACATTCTTAGTCATACTAGAGATATATCCCAGTAGACATTTGGGAATCTGTTTTGAATTTAAAGTGGAAGTTCCAAGACAGATTTGGCAATTCTTTTCAAATTCTCTTTTTCAGAGAAAAATACACATTGTGGAAAAACGCTGGAAAAATACAGAGTGTGATTCCAAAATAGTGTGCTGCATGTATATATATACAGAAACATACTCTTTTGATTTTGATAGATTAATTTTCTGTGACACCTCTGGATATGCTTTGGGCCCATGTGAAGAGAAATATTTAAATAAATATATTCCATGACTATGAAACAGGAGTTTAGCAATGAGCACAAACTGCAAACAAAGCAAAGATGGAAAATCAGAGGGACCCAAATTCCAACTCAATATTGGATGAGTTACACTCTGATAAAATGGTTGCAGTAGTATTTTTAAATATTCAAATTGGTTTCCTGAGGAACATTAGCTATCAGTGTTTCAAAAAGAAATATTAAGGTGTTTTAATCAAAATTAATAGTAATCTTTCTTTCCTCATTACTGTAATTAATATGCCTGCTTCTCTGTCACTGTAAATTTAATTTTATCACCTAAGGCAGGCAGTAAACTTGTACTGTCTGAATTTATTATTTTTTTCATTTCCACAGGGTAGGAAAGAAAGGATTTGGAGCATTTCTGTCTTTTTTTT
Source organism: Kogia breviceps (assembly GCF_026419965.1). Taxonomy (NCBI): domain Eukaryota; kingdom Metazoa; phylum Chordata; class Mammalia; order Artiodactyla; family Physeteridae; genus Kogia; species Kogia breviceps. The sequence goes on along the minus strand of NC_081318.1, from coordinate 69,001,593 downwards.
TTTTTCCAGAAAGAGGTCAGAACATGCCATATTGTAAATATTAGCCAAAAATATGTGCTAATGAGAAAATTTCAACAGTCCTCATGGGAAGCCAGTCGTTTATTCTTTCTCCTTGCTTCCACTTCTTTCCCATTTCTCTGTGGCCTGCTGGGAATGAGTGTATCAAAGAGCTTATACTTCTGTTGGAATATGACTGGGCCTATATGGTCTAAAGTCTAGTGTGCCTGTAGAGAGGCAGCTTCCTGGTTCAGTGACCATTCTGTAAAATAGAATTTTCCTGTACATGGCCTCTTGCTGTAAATCTGAGTTGCAGATTTACAGCAAGATATTCCCTCAGTCCTGGAAGATCCAGGTAGGGCCTGGGGTGCCTGGCATCCTGGTTCAGTAGGCTCTTGCTACAAGCAACATTGAAATGATTCAGAGATAATGACCCTCAAACACTGGGTTGCAAGAAAGGCCAAGTGATACCTTCAGCTACCTGACAATCTGAATAGTCTTTCTCAACTCAACAGCAAAACTACAAACAGCCCAATCGAAAAATGGGCACAATATCTTAATAGACATTTCTCCAAGGAAGACATACAGATGGCCAGTAGGCACATGAAAAGATGTTCAACATCACTAATTATTAGAGAAATGCAAATCAAAGCTACAATGAGCTACCACCTCACACTGGTCAGAATGGCCATCATTAAAAATTCTGTGAATAACAAATGCTGGAGAGGGTGTGGAGAAAAGGGAAAACTCCTGTACTGTCTGTGGGGATGTAAATTGGTGCAGCCACTATGGAGAACAGTATGGAGGCTCCTTAAAAAACTAAAACTAGAACTACCATAGGATCCAGCAATCCCACTCCTGGGCATATATCTGGAGAAAACCACACTTTGAAAGGATTCATGCACCCCGATGTTCATTGCAGCACTATTCACGATAGCCAAAACATGGAAGCAACTGAAATGTCCATCGACAGAGGAATGGATAAAGAAGATGCGGTACATATATACAACGGAATACTACTCAGCCATAAAAAAGAAAATAAGGCCATTTGCAGCAACATGGATGCAACTAGAGATGATCATCCTACCTGAATAACTCAGAAAGACAAATACCATATGATATCACTTATATATGGAATCTAAAATATGGCACAAATGAACCTATCTAAAACACAGAAACATATTCATGGACATAGAGAACAGACCTCTGGTTGCCAAGGAGGGGGAGGTTGGGGGAGGGATAGAGTGGGGGTCTGGGGTTAGCAGATATAAGCTATCATTTATAGAATGGATAAACAACAAGGTCCTACTGTATAGCCCAGGGAACTATATTCAGTATCCTATGATAAACCATAATGGAAAAGTTTTTTTAATAAAAACAATGTATACTATATATATATATATATATATATATATATATATATATATATATATATATATAATTGAATCACTTTGCTGTACAGCAGAAATTAACATTATAAATCAACTATACTTCAATTAAAAAAATTTAAAAATGAAGTCTTTCTCAATGTAAGGAGTGTTCTATACATCAGTGGTCCCCAACCTTTTTGGTACCAGGGGACCAGTTTCGTGGAAGACAGCGTTTCCACAGATTGGGGGGGGGCAATTCGGGCAGTAATGCGAGTGACAGGAAGCTGCAGATGAAGCTTCACTCTCTTGCCCGCTGCTCACCTCCTGCTGTGCGGCCCGGTTCCTAACAGGCTGCAGACCAGTATCATCAGTCCATGGCCCTGGGGGTTGGGGACCCCTGCTGTACATGGACATCTATTCAGGACTCAGGTTCAGATTGTGTTAGTTGGGGCACCCTAACATACTGTAGCTGAGTTTAGGTCTCAGATCCCCAAAGACAGTGGCACACAGCCTGCAGGGACAAAGAAATTTTGCAGGGACTCTTAGGTCTAGATGTGAGTGGCAGCCTCAATCTCTGTCTTTACATATATGGGATACTTATCCAAGTTTTTGACACTTGTGCTCTCAGGGACATTTAAGCTTGTTGCATGTTGGATGCTCTAGCAATGCATACATTCTGAGTTCTAGTTTGAAATACATGAAAAAGTTCAATTGGATTAAAAATTATTTTGTCCTCGGAAATGCCAACATTGATTGCATTTGTCAGTGAAAGACATGATTTCTTCAAAGGTAAGTAGTTTATACATGAAAGTTAACTCAAGTTTTTCATTGGCTATTTGAAAAGATTTTATTTGCCAGTATGATAAAAATTTCAACAGTTAGTATTTTCTCTAATGCTCTGTGTCTTTGTAATTATAAAATGTCAAGAAACTAATACTTTTTGCCCCCAAAGATATTTATACACACTCTTAAATCCCTTCCAGTTTCCTCCAGTGAGCCATACAAATCCTGTCATTTTCTTGTCATATGCTATGACAAGAAAAGCATGGGGAACCCTGCAGCAAGGCGTATTGGTTACTGGTCTTTTTATAGGCAGCGGCTACTGGTAACTTAAGGACCAAGGGTGTGTATCTTCCTCCCTTTACTAACGAATTAAAGTTTCCTCCTCTCATGAGAAATTATAAAACATAAAGGAATCAATCAACCCTGAACTGTACTCTACAACAAACTATATGTGGTTCATAAACTAATTATTTAGCAACCACAACTATATGTGATATGCAGGCATTACTATCCAGTATTATCTACCAGCTGCCCCTCCCAGGACCCTGGCCCCAGGCACAGACTAATGCATTTCTCTGTTACACATAGTCCTTCAACAGCCTCTAACCTGTCTTGTTTGCTCTTCCGTTCCATGCTCATGCCTCCCCTCTTTGATCTGCTACTGAGAGCGGAAAGTCTCCAGATACTCTTTTCAAATGCTTTAAAATAATTTAAAAATAAACTTTCTTAATTTATACAAAATACAGAACCGTGAATGAAAGCTATTTGTAAAAACAATAAGCAAAAATGTATAGAAGAGAACTCATTTTTTCCTAAAGTCCTCCCTAATCTCACACTCCTTGCCCCAGCAACCTTTCTCTCCCTCTCTCTCTCATAATATATAGAACTTCACCTCAGCTGCTCAGATTTCATCAGCTGCAATTTATTGACCAGTGGATTTACTGACCACCCCACCTGGTGCCACAAAGATTTGAAATCACTTTTAAAATAGACACTGCAGGAGTAATTCATGTGTTTCCCTGAGTTCTATACTTAGCTCATTCAATAGACTTTTAAAAATCCTATACCAATTTCAAGGGAATATTGGTGGGAGAGACAAATTCTCTGTCTGGAGGTTGGGGGTATTGTTCATGGAACACTTTAACCAGAAGGTTGGGCTACTATATCACTTGGACTGGAAGGCTGAGAGCCTTTCACTATTTCTCTGGGGACTTGATGGGTGTAGAGTCAGATTGCTTTCATTTCTATCCTCCACCGCCACCACCCTCATCCAAACCACCATCGTCTCTCACTTGGGCACTTCAATGTTTACCTAGCTGGTTTTGCTTCAGTGCTTTCTCACAGATCATTTGTTCCTCCTAGAATAGCTGGTTATAACATGTTGCTCTTTTCCTTACTCTGACTCACAGCCTTACATCATCTGCCCTCATCATCTTCTATTCTCTTCCCTGCTCTCTGTGGTCCAGCCACATTGTATTTCTTGCATTTCATCAACTACTCTTAGCCCTTCACACACTTGGGACCTTTGTTTTCATTATTCTTTCTTTCTATCTTATCTTTCCCATCTACCCTTCTCTTTACAAGTCTAGCTTTTTCATATTGATTCTATCCCAGCTCAAACAGCATTTCATCTGTGAGCCTTTCCTGACAATCCCCCCTCAATAGCATCCCTATTCAAAATCTCCCTAGCCTTCTGTTTATATTCTTTATAACACTGTCACAACTTGTATTTCTTTATATCATTGTGGCCACTTATGTGCATCTCCTGTAAGATAAGAATGCTAGCTCTCTTATTTCATCACTGTGTTTAGCACTAGAGCCAGGAGTAACACTAATTGATCACAAATGAAAAAAATTATTCTTACAAAAGAATTACAGTGGGTTACATAAGAACTTAGATCCAAGAACCAATGAGGAAATAATTTTCTATTTCAGCCATATCAGTTATTATCGAGTATAAAGGATCCAAGTATGACTGAGAATCTCTCTTTGGCAACTGTCTGCTTCATCTGCTTCTTCCTCTTCTCCACCTCCCAGGCATCAGGGTATTTTTGCATCAGTGCAAAAATCTAGCTTGGCAGGACTTCAGCCACATCTTTGCTGTAACATATCTGATGGTCCAAGGTTTTTTTGTTCTTTTCCCTGGGACTTTTTTACGTAGAATAAAAATGTCCATTTAATCAGCACCCATGATCTTCAGCAAGGGGGCAAGAGGAAAACAATCTGATTATAGCGGCATGCAAATGACCGCCAGACTTCACACTTCATGGGCATTTCACATTTTTCAAAAGAAACTTATCGATACAGACATTTCCCCTCATAAGAAAAATATCTGGAGGGATAATTTTTAGTACCCCTGACTCCCACATGTCTGAGTTTTGGACTAGAAGAAAAGGATTTAGGGACTTGACATCTTCCATGTGAAAGATTGCCAAGATCTTGCTTAAAGCATACCAACCTACATTAATTCCTAATGAAAGTATCATGCAAGATTTCACTCTTCCTTTTATATTAGTCAGGCATGCCTTACCTATCTTCCCTTTCTGTAAGTATTATATTGGTAAGTTTGCTTTGTAAAACACATATACTATATTAAATAATCTGTCAACTGAAAGCAGTATTGGATGTATATTAACATTTTGTTCACATGCATTTTACTTTTGCAACCTTGGCTTATTTGTATCAAAATTCCACTGGCAGTGTTTTGCTTTTGATCTGTGAGCTATTAAAAGCCCTGTTACTACAGATGAAAGGAGTTAGAAAGTTCTATATCATAATGCAGTGCGATCAGTAATTCACAAAGCAGGTAATTTGCAATGACTTGCCAAGCCTTTGATTGCACCAGGTTTATGGCTATTAGCAGTTTCCCCTTTCAAATGTGTATGGTTCCATACTTCCTTTTTGACCTCTTTTTCATCATTTATGGTCCAGTTTGGTAGTGAAAAAACATAACTTCTTGCTTAGCGCACGGCTGTCATTCAAACCCCAGTGACTTACTGAGCACTTTGACATTTGTGATGATGAAAAAAACATTAAGCAGGTGTACAGAACACTACCCAGGTTCCTGCAACAATGCTTTATGGGATTCACAGTGCACCTCTGGACTATAAACTGATTCAGACTTGATTTTCTCTATCTATTTAATCTCAGTGTTCAAACTGCCATTCAGAGAAGGAGGCATCGTTTTCACTAAAATTGAAGTTAAATAAAATTCCCAATAATAGTGTTAATATAGGACCTCATAAGAACAATTGGAAGGGCAGTGACTGCCTGCCACTAAAATAATATTAAAGTAGGGCTCACATGTCTACTTTGAAGTCATGCAATTAGAAGTACTACTTGATACTGGACTATATAAAATTTAAGCCCTATAAAATGTCTTTAGCAATGAAAACTTACAGCTCAATGGCACGCTTTAGCCCTTGGCTGTCTGAATTGCATGTATACCATGTGAAGGAAACATCACGTTACTCTGTGGAGGTTTCTCTTTGCACATAAAGTTGGTCATCTGTTGTACAGGTGTGCAGCACATCCTGGTGTGGGTTAGTCTGCCCTCATGTGCAGTTTGTCTGGGAGATGTGGAAACCTCCAAAACTGAGCATAGTCCAGGTCCCCAATTAGTGTGTTTGGGGAAGTGTTCAAAGTCAGAACCCCTAAGCACAGGGATTTTCCCAACTCAGTACTAGTTAGACATCTCAGAATCTACCATTCAGACCCAGAACCATTTTCAGTGTAAAGTGGCAAAAATGTCACATGCACGTACAGACTCACACATACCTAATAACGAAAGAAACGCTGTTGTCAAGATCATCCACTTCCTATCATCATTCCAGTATGAAAAGAAAATACCTTTTCCAATAATATGGAACAGACAAGCATTGCACTTTGACCTTCTGGACGTTTACCATATTTAGCAAATTATGTGAAAAATCCTAAATCTAGAATAGAAAAATTTGAGTAGTTTTTACATTTGGAAGTGGTGGCTTCTAACAGAGAGCATAAAAGTTACGTCCATTTATAGCTAAGGCAGAAATACCTTGAAAGAGGAATTATAAGCAACTTGGGAAGACAGAGCTGCAGACTCATGCATGCTTATCAATGAAGAAGACTATTCACATAAAATAAATGCATTTGAAGATCAAAGGCTATAAGGGCAATCGGTGCATGGGTAGTGACTCACGTATACTGAGCATTTTGCACAGAAAACTCGGTGTCCTTTTCAGCCACAGTTGGGCATGTGGAGAGCAGCAACATTAGTTGCTTCTTTGAATATAAAGTAGTCACAGCCATACTATTCCATGCCTGCCTAGCAGAAATACAGTGATATTGACAGCTTCCCTTGTCCTTACCATCTAGCTTTTGTAATAACATTTTCATCTTCGTTCTATACACATCAATTTCATATCCAATACAATGAGCATGAGTGCTCACCGTACACCTTCCTCCCAGCCAAATCTATTTGTCAGAGAGTAGTGACGTAAACGGGACTAAGACGTGAAGTTCAATTAAAAAACAAAGCAATGCTGATGCTTTATGAGCTTTACAGAGATGGCAACAAATTTTATATCTGCTGTGTCCCTCAGGCTGGTTGTAATTTCAGTGTAGAGTGGAAATGGTCATGAGAAATTATTGATCTTGACTTTTACCAGGCCTGCAGTAAAGCAAAGGTAACAAATAATGTCATGCTTGAAGCTGGTGAAAAAATATTTGCAGTCATGGTTTTAAGTTGGGGCCAAACTCAGGAGCACTGAACCCAAACCCAAAAGCACACTACCTTGTCTTTTGCCAATCTCACATAATATTTTTATCTGTTTAGTTTCACTGATGAGATTTTTAGGTTAGTTAACTAGTACTTCCTGCTAACCTGTCTTGATGTTTTATCAGGTCTTACCTAAAAACACATGCTTGTTTTGAGTCCATGTGCCGACAACTACTTAAATGCATCACCCCTTATTTATTGCAAACTTTGCCTGTGCTTTCATCTTTTCAAAGATTTTGCATGATCCTTTGGTGTAGGTTATTTAGAAAAATGAATGAATTGATGAGGTCTAACCTAGAAAAAATATAAGCGTCCCATTAAAAAGTGCAAATAGAAACCAAACAGAGGAGAACTGGCAAAAAAATAGTTTACTTATATGTAGAAAACTAGTGCATTTTATTTCTTTAACAGTTCATTCAACTGTGGCTACAATTACGTATTTGCATTATAACATGAGCTCTGAAAGAATTTGTACCTAAAGTGGGAACACCAAAATCGTTTCAGTTTATGAAATTACACTTCGTACGTTTATTTGTTCTCTCTCAACTTGAAACCCACAAGTTTTTATTAAGGCCATGGTTCATATTTCAAATAGCAAGAAATCTTCACGTCTCCCTTTTCTTCCCCCTCAAAAATAAATCTACAGAGCACCTGGATTTAGAAGAACAACACAGATCTATTGCCATTAACTCTGAAAACTAGCAAGCACTTCCATAATAAAAATAAACAGTGTGTACCATAATCGATGAGGAGGCAACATCCCACATTGTTTATTGATTCATAAGGTTAAGATTAAAGTGGGATTCTTGCCTGTGTTTATCAACAGGTTGTTTTGTTTTTTTTTCTCTTTTTAAGCAGTAAGTGAACCTGGAATCCCACAAACCAATCAATAAAGTTTAAAAGCTTCAGTGAATCTAACCCATAACAGGTCCTTGTTTGGAGAACATGCTCAAGAAACACATGTGCCTTTAAGAGGTCTTGAAAGACTTTACACCCATGGACCATTACCATTTCCAAACACCCTTCAGCATTACCAGCCCAACATATGCTGACTGTATATCACCGTGACCCTCTCACTAAAGCTCTTTTGACTGGAGTGCTTTTAATACCCACTTTCTCAGCTGAGCTCAGGAGTGATTTGTTTTACATGCCACATTAATCCTTTCCACATTTTCTGGATGAGGCAACCACAATTCCACTTGTGAGGTGTTTCTAAAACACAGTTATAGGAATAAAGCAGCAGGGTCCCAGACTTGACAACTTCCCTCTAGGCAGCTGACAAAGTGGGCTATCGTGCCTTGGTTTAACTCTCGGTTTAATGAACATTTGTGCCCAGACGCTAGGGTGGGCCAGCCTTCCAGGCCAGTAGGAAGCCCCATTTATTGAAGGCAATTTACTCTCAATTAAAACACTGTAGGAATCTTCATAGATGTAATGCTTTCTTGATGCTCTGCATATTAGTAGAATTAAAGTTAAGAATAAATGGAAAAGAGCAGTAGAAATGAAAATATATAACACACATCTCAGTAAAACCAAAGAAAGTTTATACATCACACCCTCATAATTGTAGGACGAGAGCTTTATTTATTTATTTTTTAATAAACGGGCAATTAGTGTTCAAAGCACAGGCTTTTATTATGTGGTAATTTTACAGTTTTAACTTTAAAGGCAACTTATCCACCCCTACTCCCCCAATATATTCCAAGACCAGTGAACTTCTGTCGCATGCATTTATGAACTTTTCTACATTTTTAATGTTCACTGAATATAAGTAATGTAGATTTTTGAAATTTCAGGTTGTCAACAAGGCTAACTGACTGAACCAACCAATTGTTAAAAAAAATGTTTTTACATGTCAGCACTTGGCTGATTTTATTAACTTGTTAGTATTATGCTCCCAATTTTATGTGTTAAAATCTAACTGTACAAGCAACTTGAGGCCTAAAATTATGCCTTTATCCAGTCCTAATTTATTGTTCTTCCCTCATAAATTTTATTTGCAGCTTCAATGGTCTGAAAAAGGCAATAAATCATAGTAAGGTGAGTTTTACGTAGTTTAGATTGAGTTCCTTATTTTCACTTGAAATTAATCTAATCCATTCCTTCTGGTGTCATTTTCATGTGGCTAATAGTATGTCTCAAAGCAAGAGATCATTTGAGTCAAAGAGATCCTTCTTCTAAGCTACAGGATATCAGTTACACATACTCAGGTGATAAATCTTTTACATAAATTATAGGGAAACTGATGTAATGTTTATTAAATATTTAGAGTTCTGTAAATCAAAAAATACTCCCCTATTTATTTCTTGTCCCAGGTTGTTTCCCTTAGGTAATCAGGAGTATGATTCTAGTTTTTCTGAAGAAGCCTTCTGGAGGTGTGATGTACTGCGGTTTCCTTGCCAGTGTTGAAGCTCTGGTTGCTAAACTGTGCCTGGCATAGCATAGGTGATCATTAAATATCTGTAAAATGGATGATGGATTCAAACATACCCCTTCACATTCTAAACAACAATCTAGTTTATAATAATAATAATAATAAAACAACATTTTAGCAATGCCTACCAAAAAAAGTTAGCTATTTCCTAGTGATCTTTAAAACAAAAAAAATCTGATCACATGAGGGAAAATAAAGCCATTGAAATCTCATTCTCCCTTTTTCTCTCTACACACATACCCACACAGACACACCTACACTACACTAAGCAGAGACTCTACTTTAAAAATAATTAATGTATACTCAAATGTAGAAAGCAGAATTAAGACTTAGCAGATCAGTTGATACATTTTTAGAACTTTGAAAAGTTGACTTTAAATGAATTTGTCAACAGTTGATGGAGAACCGTAAATTGTTTCATCTAACTGTGTTTTAAAATTGATTTTGGGGCTTCCCTGGTGGCGCAGTGGTTGAGAGTACACCTGCTCATGCAGGGGACGCGGGTTTGTGCCCCGGTCCGGGAGGATCCCACATGCCGCGGAGCGGCTGGGCCCGTGAGCCATGGCCGCTGAGCCTGCGCGTCCGGAGCCTGTGCTCCGCGGCGGGAGAGGCCGCAACAGTGAGAGGCCCGCGTACCGCAAAAAAAATTTTTTAAATAAAAAATTTTAAAAATTGATTTTAAAAAATGACTTTTAGCTTTTGGAACTCTTGTCTCAACATCTAGAATCATCTCAAAATGAGAGGATACTTTCAAGAAAAAAGAAATGCCTGAGTGTAAAGTCTACTGTCTTAAACTTCATTTCAAATGCGCTGCTTTCAGTATATTTAAAGAAAACTTTCTAGATTACTTTCTCTCTAAACTGCTATTTCTTTAACAGGATCTAGAATTCTTCGGCTAGCTTAGAATCATAAAAGCACTGGTTTTTACCCTGCTTGGACATTTGCGTTTGGGTTCATATTTAGTTATATCCACTAAAATTGCCCATTCTTCTTTTGCCATTGGGCATTTTTTCAATCTTAACAAAACTAAGTCCATATTATAGGCCTGCTGGCCAACATTCCAGGTAAATGAACGGTTTTAAAGAAAAATGGTGCTATTTTTCAAAAGCCTGACATTTAAAAAAATACAAGTCCAGAACTGAAGCCTTCAATAATTTTTCCATGCCTATATGATACAAGAAGCAAATGGTTACACAAAACGAATACATCTGGGATTATTTTCAAGCTGTTATTCCCCACCAGGGAAAATATTTAGAAATAAGGCTCGGTCTTTGTGCTGGAACTACAAAGAGGCCAGCCATCTTGATGCTTTTCCAGATTGTTTAATGATTTTCCTCATATTGTGTGGTGGCTTTATTGCCCTGTTTCGTATGCCTTCCCATTCACTGTTGGTAACCATTTATGTTGGGTATGTTCCAATTTCCAAATCTGTTTTGTGGCATTTATAACTTGCAGCTAATAAGGCCATTCAGTATTTTTTTATATATATAATATTAAAAAATATACTTTACCATGGAGAGCTAGAGGAAATGATTCAAAATTTAAAAGCAGCCTTCTTAAAGGATGGAGTAAATTTGCCTTTAAACTGTTAAGTGAGGGTGACTGTGGTTGAGAGGTACCTGCTTCTAGAGTCCAGGAAATGCAATATTAGGTGTGTGTGTGTGTTTTATATGTATACGTAGGTATTATATGTATACATACATATGTAACACAGCAAGCATATGTGTACTATATATATATATATATATATAAAATTATAAGTGCAAAAGGAATGGTAATTCATTTATGTTACTTTGCAAACTCTGACTTTATAAGATGGAGCCTCCAACAAATATGCATATGTATATCCTGGTGTTATTTTCATTCAGCTTGGATTTTTGAGTTTGACTTTTTAGAGTTTTGCCTTCCTGTGACTCCCTATAAAATGAAAATTATTGAGTTTTTTAGATGCATAAATACTATATGTCTAAGAAACTGAAATTTCCAGAATTAACTCCAAATTAAAGCAAAAAATGAATATTGTCATTAAGGTAGTCTTTTACTCAACATACATCTAAGGAGATCATGTTAATCATGCTTTTATTCTACTTTTTCAGTTCTATGTAAGTTAGATATTGAACACATATTTCCTAATTTCAAATATATTAGATTGAGTTCATAAGTTACTTTGATTTCTTATATTTAGAATGCATGTTACTAAACTAAAAATGTTCATATTTATTATCACACATTAGAAGTGATTCGAGATTTTAATCATGACCAAAGTCTGAAATAAGATAAAATCCTCTGAAAACATAATCTTTTTTAATATTACCTTTTTGAATTTCAGTTTCAGTGTCAATATCTTACGGGAATAAGGTTTTTTGCAGGAGAATATAGCCTCCAATTGAGTGTACAAGTCATGCAGAAGATGGGTTGGTTAATAATGATATAGTTCATCCATTTCCACATTCAGAAGTCTGTAAAAGAGGAAAGTCTCAAAGGTGGCCCACAGAGGTAAGGCGGAAAAACCTTGTCATTGTGAAGGATTTTTATGTGATTGAATGAGAAAACAACACCAAGTTTTAGATATGAACATTGTAGTGCATAGGTCTACAGAAAGAGAAGCTAATTTCTGTGAGAATAATTTGCAGGTCTTCCTACCCTTGAACATCACCTGAGTGAGTGGTGTGAAGTGTGCCGAGAGGCAGTATCTGAGCTCTTGGATATTTATATTTTAACAAGAGTGACATCAAATTGATAGGTCTTTACATTCATCAGCTTAATTTTAACTTGCTTTTTTGCAAAGAAGACACCTTATTTAATTGCACAGAGTTATGCTTCATGTTTATATATTTGTGTGGACATCTAAAAACTTAGGTGGTTTTGAATTAATAATGTTGTTATTTTTCTGATATTGAAAGTATTAAATCATCTTCTAAATCATCACCAATATGAGAGCAGAAATTCAGAGAATCCCCTTAATCTTACCCTTCAACTATAACAAAGATTACATATGTGTATTTATATATAACATGTTAACAGATTCATGTATATTATTTCTAATTTTGCACATGTATACACCAACAATGTATACAATAATGGTTCATATTATTATGTAAATTACAGAAACCAGATAGAATTTAGTTTAGTTAGAAACAGGTCCTGTCCTGCAACTTTTTACATGGGCCACTTCCTCTGCCGATACAGAGATATGCTCCAATGTTTTTAATGTTGCACTGTATTCTCTTAATATTGGGTTGGCCAAAAAGTTCATTCGGTTAGTGAATACACTGTTCAATAAAATTCTTGGTGAAAATGAAACATGTGTCTTTTATTTTTACTTAAAACTGAATAAGTTATTCAACCTATTCCTTATTGATAAAATATTTACGTTGTTTCCAAATTCTAGCTATTAGAAACAATTCTTCATTGAGCATTCTCTCATAAACAGTTTTGCATACTTAGGTTTACACAGCTATTGTGTAATTTTTGAAAATATCATTAGTGGCTCAATGTGTATGCACATTATTCAATTTATTGATGCTAACAAATGCTTTCTAAAAAACTGTAATTTGCATTGCCAACAAAACTGTCAAAATTAAAAATGCCTGTTTTATTACTCCTATACAAACATGAATTTTATCACAATTTCTCTCTTTTCCCTTTTCCTTTTTAAAACAATACAAAGTATAAGGCTAATCTAAAAAATGTCTAGCAATATAGAACTGTATATAATAAGATTAAAAGGCAATTTTTATTTTCTCTTTCGTCTCCTTCCCTCACTCACACAGCTCTCTCTCTGCCCTCTCCACTGCCACCATCTCTGTGCATTTCCAAAAATCTCTGTTTGGGCATGTGTTCTTAATGTACATATTAGTCAGTCATAAATAGGATCTTATTTGATATTTTATTCTATGGCATCCTTCACTCAAAAAATGTTTCACAAATAACTTTCTATTTTATTTTCAATGGCTGCATATTATGTAGTCCATATGCTAATTTATTGAATCCTTCTCCTATTGAACAATGTTTCTCCTGTTGACCAAGGTTATTTTCAGGTTTTCCCTATTTCAAAACTTATATTAACTTCATACTGAAATCTTTACCACTTGTGTATTTGTGAAGAATAGACATATAGAATTGGAAATATGGAGTCAAAGAATATGCACAACTGAAATTCTGGTAAATACTGCCAAGTTATCTTATTAATCATTTAAAAATATTTGCTAACCATAGGGCCATAATATTTCATTGTTTGTATTTGTAAATTTTTTGTCTTGTTGAGATGAAGAACTTGACCATATGTTTTTAGGTTATTGAATGTATTTGAAATGACAGTCCAGGCAATTTGCTAAATTGTCATTTGTGTTGTTCTTTGCTTACATTATGATTTATAGGGCTATTTTCTCTGTTGTAATTATTACCCATTTGTCTATTGTACTTTTGTCTTTCCACCCAGTTAATGATTTTCCTTTTTTCTTATTTTTATTTTTTATGTTTTAAAATTTATTAATTTTTTCCTTCATGGGTTTTGAATTTTGCAACGTATTTAGAAAAGCCTCTGTACCCTAAAGATGAAAGATACTTGAAAATGATTTCTTGTGTTTGTTGCCTTTTACATTATAATGCTTTGAAGTCCATTTGGGAGTTATTTTGATGAAAGTGAAGTAGTTGTCAAGGTTTATTTTCCATGTTTTTTTTTTTAATCTCCAAATTATAAGCCAGGTGGCCCAGTACCACTTGATGAATCATCTAGACTATGTAGAAATGCCAGTTTTTACATGTATTATTTTTCCCATGCATATTTGCATCTGTTTTTTAGATTCTCTATTCTGTGCCATTGATATGTTTGTTTCTCCATCAGTACCGAATGTTTCCAATCACTTTAACTTTATAATGACATTTAATGCTATGTAAGACTAGGTCACCCTCACTGCTTATATTTCAAAGAATTTTCTCAGCTTTATCATGTTTGATATGAGACCAAAGAGAAACAAATGTCTATTTTCATTGGGAATGCCTTGAATTTTCCAGTAATTTAGGAAGGATTGCTATTTTTAAATATTTTTAAACTTTACTCTCCAGTAATACAATATATATCTCTTTAAAGATCATTTTAATGTCCTGTAGTAGTTTTATAATCATATTCATGTGTATATAACTCTTTTTTAAGCTTACTTGTAGGTATATTTATTGATTTTGTAAATCAAATATCTATTTTCTATGTGATACTGTTGTAGAAGAAAAGAATTTATTCTGCAAGTGATTACTTTATTGAAATTTTTTTATAATTTCTAATAATTTATACAATAGTTATTTTGCTTTCCTAAAGAAGTTATCATATAATCTACAACTAATTAACATTTTGCTTCATCCTTATTGTTGTTTAATGCATTTATTATTTGTTGACTACTTTATGGAGTAATTAAATAATACTGGTGATAACAGATACCCTTATCTTAATTCTAACTGTGTTGGTAAAGTCTGTGGGTCAACTTGACTTCCGTAAGAGATGCTCAGATAGCTGGTAAAACATTATTTCTGGGTGTATCCTTGACAGTGTTTCTGGAAGAGATTAGCATTTCAATCAGCAGGCTGTGTAAAGAAGATCCACCCTCACCAGTATGGATGGGCAGAAGAAGGGTGAATTCCCTCTTTCCTTGAGCTGAGATGTCCATCTTCTCTACTTGGAGAATTTTTTTAAAAGGTGGGTATTTAAGCTGGCTATTTAACTTGAGTTGAAACTTGACATGGGACCAATATAGAGGCTTATATTCCAGAAAGAGCAAGAAGATTCAAGTCACAGAAGATTTGCTAGAAAGTACAAATTTGGGGGTTGAATAACACGGAGGGATGCTTGAATAGTAGACTGGGGCAACTTCTGAAGGATATTTATGTCATGCTAATGATTTTGAGCATTGTGTAGGTTGTGTAAAGTCATTTTAAAACATTTAAAATTAGCATGTAACACAATTAGACCATTCATTTCAAATAATAACAGACTGCATAGAAAGTGAGTTTTCAGGTAGAGAAAAAGGACAGTGTCTCAAAACACTGGGTGAGAAGTAATGAGGGCATATAGCAGTGGCATAGGAGATAGAGAAGAGAAGATGGATTCGCAAGGCATGAATGACTGATGTTATAGTTAAAGAGAATGATGGGAGGGAGAATGAAGGAACACTGCTTGAGTGACTAGATACCTGTTAGTGCAATTAACAGAAATGGAATGAAACGGGAGAAGGGAGCTGGGGAAAAATGGTAAATTTATCTAACATAGTGTGAGAACAGAGCCAGACATTGTTGTGGGAATATGACATGGCTTCTCCATTCATGGAGCTCTTCACATAGTGGCAAGAGAAATACCAGGACACACATTTTTGTAATTTAGTGTTGTAAGAGTTTGCAGCAATAATTATTCAATCAAAAGTGTCCCCAAATGACATTCAGTAATTCTGCTTTGTTAGGCTAAGGAAAAATTCTCAGAGACGTGCAGACATTACAAGGACTACACAGGAGGATTTATTTTCCAGGGGCAGGGGTGTGGAGAAGTGAGGTGCATGCGTGAACCTAGTCTGATGTAGCTGAAGCACTGGATGTCCTTAGAGAAGTGACTGAAGTTGTGGCTTATAAGTAGAAGAGCAATGCAATCGCACTGAGCTATGGGATACTAAGAAGACAGTTGGGTCCTTCTCTAGATATGGGCTAGAAATAGACAAATGATCTCAGCCCTTCCAATGTCACAGTTTTTCAGACTTGAAAACTATTATGTTATTCACATTCTATGAAAGGTAGTATCTTTAGCAGAATCTTGGGCCATACCATGTAATAAACCAAAGTATGAGTTCTGTTGGTGAAATGTATGAATATCCACAGCACATGAGATGAATAATGGCTATTTTGTGAATTCAGGTGCTGTTTTGCTGCCAATGAACTTTGTAGAAAAAGGAGCTTTATGGATTTCAGGATGGGAGATCACAGATTGTGGACCTGCATATCTCCTTGGGAGTAATACACTTTTGATCATGTTTGGACTAGTGGGAATGGGTGAAATTGTTCAGGTAGGAAAGTGAATTAGAGGAGAAGGGTTAGTGGACAAAAACTAAGGAAAATTATCATTTAAAGGAAATTTATCCCTTGAAGGAAATCCAGAGGGAAAAGCCTGAAATACTAGAGTGGACATTTAAGAAGGAAATGTCAACTAGATCAAATATGACAGACTGAGCCAACAAACAGCCATGTGAACAAGGAAATATAAGGCGTTTATAAATACTGTGATGAAAGAAAAACAGGATAACATGGTTAGAAGTGCCCAGGAGGCTGCCTTAGGATGGGTGGTCAGGAAGGCCTGTGAGGATTGCCATGTAAGCCAAAGCCTGAGGGTCATAAAAGAGCGTGCTGGAGAGAGAAGGCTGGTCTAGGCAGGGGTTCCGAAAATTTATGCCATGAACGAGAGCTCTGTGGAATTTTGTAGAAGCTTATGGATTCCTTCTCAGAAAAATATTTATAAATACATAACATGAAATATATAGAACTATAAAGGAAATCAACTGTATTGAAACATTACATCAAATATGTTAAAAAATCATGAATTTTTGATGCAGTAATATATGTACTTGTAAACTATCAAAACTGAGAGCTCACAGGCAGATCTATAACTCACAAATATTAAAGTGATTAAGTAAAGAAACAATAGTTCAAGATATATGGAATAACTGTAATGTGACATGAAAATATCCATGATTTCTATTAATGAAAAAGTAACAGGTATTGCTAACACAACTGTGGAACATAATGAAAGAAAATGCTTAATAAAGAGGTAAAATTTTTCCTATCCATGTTCATATACCCCTGGTCCAAGGCAAAGTTTGGCCATGGTAGAAATTTAAATATATTTTTAGGAAAAGTGTGGATAGAAAGAGTCTAAAAATGAAGCACAAAACTCTGAATTCTGCACCCATCATCTTCAGCACTTAGGATAATGTTCCAACACATTTTCTGGGTGACATGGTAGGCTCCCAGTTTTTTGTGAGGCTCAAAGGAAGAAAGGGCATGATGTAGTACAAGCACCTGCCTCTTGAGCCATACAGTACTGTGGTACCATATGTATCTGTGATGGGATAATCAAAGCATAGACTACGGTACCTGCGGTGGGAGTATTCAAACATAGATCCATGGGTCCTGCAACAGGCCATACAATTTGTTGCAAAGAAATACACACCTACTAAAAATACACCTACTGCATACCTCCTGGTATGAAACTGGGCCTTGGTAGGAATGGAGCTTCTGACCCTGTGACATGAAGTGACCAGCATCCAGAGGTGGCCATCATGAACTTAGTCCTCTCAGATTACTGAGTTAATAAGGCCAGGTGGACCCAGCAGTCATTGTAAGATGGAAGTAGTACATTCAGAGTCAGGCATAAGCAGGGACAGAGAGAAAAAGTAAATGCATAAACAGGTGGCCCAGACCCACCCTCACAATATCTAGCACTGTTTCACCAGCAGATTTCCCCCAAGTCACACCTATGGCAGCATTGAAGGTCCCTTATAACCAGCTGATGGAGAAGAATATTCCTCAGTATTGGGTTCACTAAAGGGTTGGTATGTTATGTTGGTGTTAGTTGAAAATGGATGGCTGATTCACTGCAGTTCAATCCAGGGGTTTTCCTGAAAGGAAATTGTATAGGCAAACTCTCCCAATAGGCAGAGCTCAGAGTGGGGAATTTAGCATCCACTTTGTGTGGAAACAGAAATAGCCCAAGGGTACATGACCTCATGGACAGTGGTAAATAGCCCAGCTGACTGACTGGTCAGGGGCATAGAGAAGTAAGAATGGAAAATTAGGAACTAGGAGGTCTGGAGAAGTGACGTGTATTTGGACCTATGGGATAAGTGCAAAATGTGACAATCTTAAGTTCCTGTCAATGTCCATCAGAGAATACACACACTGTCCACAAAAGAGGTATTAACCAAGTTGATAGACTTGGCCAGTAGACATCAGCCAGCCTCCATCATTGTTCACTCTAGTGCTGGCACAATGGATACATGAAGAGTGAAGTCATGGAGACTATGCATGGGCTCCCACTCACCAATGCTATTCTAGTGACTGCCCTTGCTAAACGCCCAAATTGCCTGCAAAGAGATCAATCCTTGACCCTATTACAGCACTGTATTCTGAAGAGTCCGATCAGCTTCTTGTTTGACTACATTGGATCCTTCCACTCTGAAAGGAGCAGCAACTCATCTTGACTGTAATCGACACACACGCTTGGTAAGAGATCGACTTTCATGCTGGCAAAGCCTGTCTAGACCCAGTATCTGAGGATTTACAGAGTGTTTTATTCACTGACACGTAATACCAAATAATTTAATAATTACGTCTGAGGAGATATGGCAGTGGAAACAAGACCAAGGGAACCACTGGTTCTTTCCCATACAAGACCAGAAAGAAGCCACTAGCTCGGCGGTACAGTAGTTTGACCTCTTAAAGATACAGCTGAGGCACAAGTTTGAAAATGATACCCTGCAAGAATAATCCTCCAGGACTGCATCATCCTCAGGACTGAGTGTACACTCTAAATCAAGTACCATCATCTGATGTTTTGTCTTTAAGTAGAGTACATGAATCTGGGAACCAAGTGGTGGAAATAGCAGCCATATCAATTACCATCACTCCCAGTGACATACTTGGGGAACTTGTGCTTCTCATTGCCACAAATTTAGGTTCTGTGGATTGAGAGGTGCTAGTTCCAAAAGGAGAACCCTTCCACCAATGGACACGAAGTTAGTCCCATTGCACTCTATGCTACAGCTATTAATCTGTTACTTCAGGCTCCCATGCTAAAGACTATGAGGAAAGCAAATGAGTCACCATAGTGGCAGGGGTGATTGACATCAATATTTAAGGAAAGGTAGGGCTTTGCTACAAGAGGGATCGGAAAGTATTGGGCTTATTCTGAGGTTATTCAGTGGGCCATCTTTTGGAGAGTAATTAATACTCTCATCCCCTCCTCCACCACCTGTTTTAGATGCCCCTCACCCTCAACTCGTAGTTCTCTTGGTCTAGGTTTGTCTCCTAGTGGGGTGATCCAGACCCTTATCCCTGTGGGATTTGAGAGGATAAATTTTTACTCTGTGGTTAAGGAGGATAGATCATCTACAGAGTGAATCATGTAGGTTTAAGAAGAATGTAAACATCTACGACAATCTCTGGGTGAAACGGGAATCAGCATAAAGATTGCCCCATCCAATGTCATGTTTGTAATGGCATTTATTAGTAGAGTTAGGCCATTTTAATTTTTTTCTGGTAATCATTTCTAGCCAAGGAAGAATAACAGAGAACTTAATTGGCTCGAGTAAACCAGAGATAGAAATTGATCATGTAAAAAGTACAACATAAGGATATTCAAGGGGCAAGGAATTTGAGGATGGTATTAGGACAAATCATGCATCCTAGTTTTGGAGGGAAGAATATAAATATAGATTGGCAATGAACATATAAGAGAGATCAAGGAACTAAGAATCGATGATATGTTCAACTACATAAGGGACTATTAACTAGTAAAATAATTAAAAGTTGTCACCAGAAAATATAAAGAAAGGAGACAGAATATTTGCACAAGAGATAAGGGACAAAAATGCTGACAGAAAAAGCACCTTAGGTTGCTTAATAAAATACATGATGTGACATCTATGTTAGTTCTTGATGTAAGGTAAATAAGATAAATTGCTTTGCATTATTGATATTAGAAGTAATTTTGGTTTGAACTACTCTATTTTGTGTGTAGTCTAAGTCAGATAAATGCACTGGGAACATAATGAATTTTTGGTCTCCTATACATTTTTTTTTAATCAAGACAGGTGAGATGGTCTTAATAATGAACCATGTCTCAGAGTTTCACTGACCATGATAAAATTTGTTCAACTATGACAACACGGTCCCTCCTGCTAGAATGCTTCAGGTTTGGTTTTCTTAATTTAAAATATATCCTCTGCTTTGGTCAAGGGAGATCAGTTACTTTCCATAGAGTTTGTCTCTACATATGATAGAAACAATTACTGAAATAAATCACATAATATTCTCCAAACTGTCAAATGACAGCATTAAAAAAAAAGAGTTGTTTCTTATAAGTTTCCAAGTAACCATAAGATAAAATGATGCAATCTGCATTTCAGATCGATGTCAAATTAATGAGGTTATTGTGAGGAATATCCTACATAAATGTGTGTCTGATTTTTTTCTAGGTCAATAGTAGGACATCACAATTTTATACACTGATTTGTGTTCCCCATAGCAAAGTCTTGCTTTTTTGTCAACTGAAGTATAATTGACACACAGCATTAGTTTCAGGTATATATCATGATTTGATATTTTTGTATGTTGCAAAATTATCACCACCATAAGTATATGTAACATCTGTCGCCATACTTAGTTACAGAATTTTTTTTTTTTTTTTTTTTTTTTTTTTTTTTTTTTGCGGTATGCGGGCCTCTCACTGTTGTGGCCTCTCCCATTGCGGAGCACAGGCTCCGGACGCGCAGGCCTAGCGGCCATGGCTCACGGGCTTAGTTGCTCCGCGGCATGTGGGATCCTCCCGGACCAGGGCACGAACCCGTGTCTCCTGCATCGGCAGGCGGATTCTCAACCACTGCGCCACCAGGGAAGCCCCAGAATTTTCTTTTAAGATAAGCACTATTTTTTAATGAATTTTTTTAAAACATCTTTATTGGATAATAATTGCTTTACAATGGTATGTTAGTTTCTGCTGTGTAACAAAGTGAATCAGCTATACATATACATATATCCCCATATCTCCTCCCTCTTGCGTCTCCCTCCCTCCCACCCTCCCTATCCCACCCCTCTAGGTGGTCACAAAGCACAGAGCTGATCTCCCTGTGCTATGCGGCTGCTTCCCTCTACCTATCTATTTTACCTTTGGTAGTGCATATATGTCCATGCCACTCTCTCACTTCGTCCCAGCTTCACCTTCCCCCTCCCTGTGTCCTCAAGTCCATTCTCTAGTAGGTCTGCGTCTTTATTCCCGTCCTGCCCCTAGGTTCTTCAGAAACTTTTTTTTTTTTTTTAGATTCCATATGTATGTGTTAGCACACGGTATTTGTTTTCCTCTTTCTGACTTCCTTCACTCTGTGTGACAGACTCTAGGTCCATCAACCTCACTACAAACCACTCAATTTCATTTCTTTTTATGGCTGAGTAATATTCCATTGTATATATGTGCCACATCTTCTGTATCCATTCATCTGTCAGTGGACACTTAGGTTGCTTCCATGTCCTGGCTATTGTAAATAGAGCAGCAATGAACATTGTGGTATGTGACTCTTTTTTTTTTTTTTTTTTGTGATACGCGGGCCTCTCACTGTTGTGGCCTCTCCCATTGCAGAGCACAGGCTCCGTACACACAGGCTCAGCAGCCATGCGTCACGGGCCCAGCCGCTCCGCGGCATGTGGGATCTTCCCAGACCGGGGCACGAACCCGTGTCCCCTGCATCGGCAGGTGGACTCTCAACCACTGCGCCACCAGGGAAGCCCATGTGACTCTTTTTGAATTATGGTTTTCTCAGGGTATATGCCCAGTAGTGGGATTGCTGGGTCATATGGTAGTTCTATTTTTAGTTTTTTAAGGAACCTCCATACAAACCTCCATATGGTTTTTATCCTTCAGTTTGTTAATATGGTGTATCACATTGATTTGTGTATATTGAAGAATCCTTGCATTCCTGGGATAAACCCCACTTGATCATGGTGTATGATCCTTTTAATGTGCTGTTGGATTCTCTTTGCTAGTCTTTTGTAGAGGATTTTTGCATCCATGTTCATCAGTGATATTGGCCTATAGTTTTCTTTCTTTGTGACATCTTTGTCTGGTTTTGGTATCAGGGTGATGGTGGCCTCATGGAATGAGTAAGATGAGAACTTTTAAGACTCACTCTCTTAGCAACTTTCAAATATGCAGGATAACATTAACTATAGTTGCCCTGCTACACATCACATCCCCATGACTCATATATTTTATAACTGGAAGTTTGTACCTTTTGACTCTCTTCACCCATTTCACTGAGCAGTACCCCGTACCTCTGACAACCACCAATCTGTTCTCTGTATCTACGGCAAAGTCTCTGCTTTGATAGATTTTAACAAGCAGTATCTATCCACACGTGATGACTTTTTAGCTGATGACATTATCTCTTAATTGTATCAATCTGAGCACATCCTTGCCACCGGGAAAAATTAATAGGCTGGTCTACACACCCCCTTGGTTTATAATCCCCAAAATGTATCACAGGTTTTGAGGTTTTTGTTTCCTATTCTTAAATATATTGGCGCTCAAGGCTGCTTAAACAAGCATCAGCAAAGGTGCCTGTCTTCTTTGAAGTTATTTTCTGCGGAAATCACAGCCAATGACCAAATGATTTGGAAAGATTAAATTGTGCTTATTTTATGGCATTCTAAAACAGCAGGGTTAAATACTGGGCCAGCTGCCAGCCGTTCAGCACCCACACTTTCATGTTTGGCTGCCAGATCCGTCTACACGAATTATTCTGGAGCATAAATGTGCGATGGCGCCGTTCTGGAGAGCAGAAATGAGTTTTTGAGTTTTAATGCTTTGATGAATGGATAATTCAAATATTATCAACTTTTACATGCATACAAAATACTTTTTAAAAATTAGATTGGATTTTGGTTGCTGGAGGAAGGTTTTTCCTTTCTCTTGGAGAAAAGACATCCCTTACACTAGTTAAATTTCCTTTTTCTTTGTTCCAGAGGAATGTCGGACCTCTTTCTCCAAGCTTATCAAAAATCAAGATGTGTACTTAGCCATTTTATTTGTAATAGAAGCTATAGATATACATACATACTTATGTGCATATATGTGCATATATATACACACACATATTAGACAATTTATTCTATGTTCATTTTCACCAAAAACATTTTCTTCTCTATACTCGCCATAGTCTTCAGGCTGAGGCACGGCTATACATTCATTTCAGACATCTTGATGGCAAGATGAAACAGCTGCACATGCTGTGCTGATCTCTACACAGAAGAACCATAGTCTCACACTCAAAGCCCACAGTCTATAGCCACACAGGTAAAACTTCATTAGTAATATGAATGATTTAAAAATACAAAAGAGCAATAACAAGTCTAAACAAGTTTACACTCAAGGAAATAATAAATGGCTACCAGAAAGCAAACCTGGAAGTTTTCAGACAAGAGAAGCCACTGTCTCTACTACAGGGTGTGAAGCACTTTTTTTGGAGAAGGCGGGTCTTGACCCGGACTTAAAGAATATTAGGGATTTCCTCAGATGCAGGAGAGCAATAGGAGAGGGACCTGTGGGTTGCAAAGAAGGAATCATAAAGTCATGCCTAGATTGATTTTTTAAAATAGATATAATAAGAAATAAGGTAAAAGAAGAAAGTTGGGTCCATATTTTTGTAGGTTGGAAGCTCCATGCTGAATAGCTTGGAATTAATCCTTCTGACAAGAGAGAAAGAATGAACACTTTTAGGCAAGACCAGGGACACCAAGCTAAACCAGTATTTTCAGAAGACTCATTTGATGTTGTACAGGGTGGAATGAAGGAAAATTTGCATGTAGACAGATTCCTCAAGAGAAGGCTCTGGATGAACTGCTGTAAGGTAACCAGAGCATCATAAAAATGCCAACACAAAGAAGTTCATGGACAAAAGTAAAATCAATAGGACCCAGTAATTGAGTGTATAGTGAGCAAAGCATTTCCAGTTGACTGGTGGAGGAATATGGAATGACAGAATCTAGCTTGCATCAGTCACTATTTCTGAAACACTAAGAGTCAATAAATACAAGATGTACCCCTTCTCAGGAGTACATTACCTTAGCAGTGCAGTCCCCAGTGCAGACAAGATGAGAGGGGAGAAGTGAGTGAATTGGGGAGGTTGGAGAGGAGAGTCTAGTTAGTGATAAGGTCAGTTTTAGTTTGAGTCCAAGAGAAACCAGACAAAAATGGCTGGGAAAAAATATATCATGTGCTTTAAGACATCTTAGAATGCATTGCACTGAAGGGACAAGACACAATATTTTTCACATTTTGGTTCAGTTACCATTAAAATTAAAAATTTCTGGCAATCATTTTTTTATTCATTTTTAAGGCAATATTTTATTCTAATATTGCATAGCATTGGTGGCCCCTACAAATTTGCCAGTCCCTGCATTCTAGATGGGTAGCTGACCTTTGTCGTTTCTTTCCTTGGGGATTCTTGCAGAGCAGAAAATAGAAGGTACATATAGCAGACTCCTCCTAAAATCAGTGAAGGTACTGTGTTGGAATCCTCTGGGGGCAAGGAAGAGGGGTGTGTCTTTGAGAAACAGAAAAATATGGGGTTCTTCTCTGACCCAAGATATCACACAACCCAGTGGAACTCTGATGAGATTCTCAGCTTCTCAGCTTTCTTGAAGATACCTGAAGAGGAGTGCCAGGGCTCCTGAGAGCAACAAAACCTCAAGGCCTCCCGGCAGCAGCCAAGGCCAACTGTCAGCAATGGTCAGAGAGATTTCCTATTTCTTAACACTGGGACCTCTGTGTAGGAGGATCCCCAGAAAAATTCAGGCTGAATCTTCCACCAGCCTGGCAGGATGGAAACTCAGTTTTGAAATTAGTCTGATTAAATAAGAAATACAAAGACAGATGTCTTGTATTATTATTTTTTTTTTACGATTTATCAATGAAAACTGGTAAATTGAAGAATTAAAGATCCAAAGTTGTAGGGTGTTTCTGTTTTTTTGTTTTAGTTCTTTCTTCTACCTATCCATAGATATAGTACATTTTTCCAAACTTCCTTCAGTCTTGGAATTCATGTTGTAATACTCTACTACGTTAAGGGCTGAATGGTGGCATCACTCAAAAAAATGTTTACTTAGCAGTGGTACCAACATTTTTTGATGTTGTATCTGTTCCCATCATTCTTTCACACTATGAATGAGGTAGTTGAACTGTGCAGAACAATTTCCCAGAAGAATTCTTGCTCGAGTTCTGAGTAGCATGGTCTTGGAGAAGAATAGCTGAACATTTCTTGCATTGGATCTGAAGTCACAGGAGATGCCAGCAACAATAGTTCTTTAGGAGCAGAAAACACTTGGTGAGATACCATGTTTATCCTTAGGCCAAAGTATCCAAGACTCTTCTCTCTCAAATGGGTCCTCATCATTTACATTTAAAAACATTTTGTAATTAATGCGTGTTCATTATGTTTATGCTAGGCCGTTACAAATCATTTTTAAAGACAGTTGAAATAAAGCGAAAAATTCAACAATGGAAGATAGTTATTTTTCCCTTACATAAAAAATGTTTCATTAATTATTTTCTTCTTAAGTCAAGGCTTCATAGAATCAGAATCAATGTCCCGATTTTAAAAATCATGCACTGCCTCTTTCAATTATTCTACAGTATTACTAGATGACTAATAAAATTTGTATCATATTAGAATTGAAAACTGCACTGGGAAAATATGAATGTGTCATGTTTTGTGATGTTGAAATCTTGCCATAAATGGTCCCAGTCAAGCCTGAAAAGCTGTTATTATTATTTCTTTTTATTAATGTCTAAGTAATCTGCATTTTTTTATAACTTCAGTAAGCCTCACGACTGTCAACGTTTGCCATTTACTTTTTCTTTCCCCCAAATTATTTTTGACACTTTGGTTTCTATTTAACAAGTAAGTAAGCGTCCATTCTTGGAGATGTTACTTAATAGATACCACATGTCCAAGGCCATATGTAAACACCATTTACTGCAAAACAGGTTAATGACACAGTGCAGATACTGTTGCTATGGTCCTATATTATGCAAATAAGACCAAACTATTTTTGTAGCAATTATTTGAACTCACGAAAACCCAACAGAGGTCATCACACTACAGGTGGGGATTAACACAAACTTAAACTTGTACTAATCTCCCTTTGAGAAAGGAAGCATTAGCAAATGCTCTGTGGCAGCTGCTCATTTTACTATACAGCTAAATGCTACCAACAGAAGGGAATACTTAGGAGACCAATTTGAATTAACACGTTTGGAAATTTAGTGAAAGTATAAACACATATGATATTTAAAAAAAAGAGAGAGAGAGAGAGAAGAAAGAACCATACATGCAATTCTTACTTGGAGCCATGCTTTTCTTTTTAGATTTTCCTTGATAGCTCCATTTCTATGATTCTATCCAGGCCCATAGTCTAGATGCGGTTCTCTACAATGACAGCTTATTGGTATATCAAAAAATCTTCTGGGTGGTTCCCTGGTGGCGCAGTGGCTGAGAATCCGCCTGCGAATGCAGGGGACACAGGTTCGAGCCCTGGTCTGGGAAGATCCCACATGCTGCAAAGCAACTGGGCCCGTGAGCCACAATTACTGAGCCTGCGCGTCTGGAACCTGTGCTCCACAACAAGAGAGGCGACGATAGTGAGAGGCCCGCGCACCGCGATGAAGAGTGGCCCCTGCTTGCCACAACTAGAGAAAGCCCTCACACAGAAACGAAGACCCAACACAGCCATAAATAAATAAATAAAATTTTAAAAGAAATCTGAACTTTGTGTGATGCAGGTTAATAAAGTGCGATCACTTTTCCTGAAGAAGCTGAAGTACACTTTTTGGGACTGATGCAAAATAAGAGTGATTCCCTCTTCGGGATGATTAGCTCAAACGACAGCAAAGAAGGAAGCTATTACATGCGCCTGTTTAGTATGAAATGATCCAGGATTTGGACTAGGAAAGGAAGACTAGGGAAGGGAGATTGTAAAGAAAGCAAGGAAAAGGGCTTAATCACAACTGTAGAAGTCAGAATTAATAATTTGTGTAAAGAGGATATTAGGAGACTGTTTTTTACCAGACCAAGAGGTCCATGTTATTTATAGCAACATTAAAGTTTGAAAACTTGCTACATGATAAAATGTCCCTGAAAAGATATATTTTTTGCGGTTGTTTTAACCTCATCTCTTTATTATGGGATTTCAGAAGAACAAGTTTGTGGAGCTTTACAGATTCTGTTTCATTTATGTACTCTGTATGTAGCAGACATTAAGCACTGGTATATGGCAGATACTGCACTAGGCACTAGGGATACTCATATAGTTCCTACTTTTAAGGATTTTACAGTATCTGATAGTTGTGTAGTGATTTAAACTTGAAAAATGCTTTCACTTTTAATTTTTCTAGTATTCTGCTTTTTGATGTACCCTTTGGGCAACATGACCTTGATATTCATGGCAATGAATTTTTTTTTTAAAGAAAGGTGATTTTTCAAATATAAGGAATTATATTTTGAATAATGTCATGATGACTGTCTTAGCCTGGGTTGCCATAACAAAATACCATAGACAACATGGCTTAAATAACATACATTTATTTGCTCATAGTTCTGCTGTCTGGAAGTCTGAGATCAGGATGCCAGTAGTGTAGAATTCTGGTGAGATCTCTCCTCCTGGGCTACACATGACCACCTTTTGGCTGTGTCCTCACATGATGGAGAGAGAGTAAGCTGATGTCTCTTATCATAAGGGCACTAATCCCATCATGAGGCCCCAGCCTCATGACCTCATCTAGACCTAATTACCTCCCAAACACTCCCTTTCCAAATATGATTATATTGGGTTTAGGGCTTCAGTATATGAATTTTGGGAGGACACAATTCAGTCCATAGCATAGACTCAGGTGCCCCATTTGAAAAATTTTGTATTTTGCCATATTTGATTGAGAATGTTTTTTTAATAAGTTTATGAATGAAAGTTCTTTTATACCTTTCTCCAATCATATCATTTTATCTAATAATAACCTTATTCTTGCATTTTGTGTATATTTTCTGTTCAGATTTTAATATTTTACTACTTATTTATATATGTATAAACAATAATATTGTGGTGTACTTTCATATGTTATATAAAATAGTATCATAGTTCATAACTTATTCTTTAATTTGTGTTTTACTTTTTTCAAGATTCCCTGATATATATGTATGTATATATGGATTTATATGTAGGCGTATATGTATACAAATATATAATACAATATAATATAAATATCAAGGAATCTTGAAAATCAGTGTCCAACATATGGTTTTGTTTCTACCATATCCAGGACTCATGGGTCCAGGGATCAAGGGGTGGAAATGGAAGTTGCACCACTATTACTGCTAGTGATCCATCAGTAAACATTTTTCTCCCTGTCCTCACCTATCTTATGTTACCCTGGTCTGGAGGTCTCCAAAGGGAGGAATGCTTCCATCAGTAAACACAGCATTGGAAGAGAAGGTGCCCACCTGACCACTTTGGGCTCCTCATGCCTCGGAATCAACAGGCAAATAAGGGAGTTACTACGTTGACTAGGGGGACTGATCCTGACTGCCAAAAGGAAATTGGACTGCTACTATAAAATGGAGGTAAGGAAGAGGATATCTGTAATGCAGAAGTTCCTTTAGGGCATATCTTAGTACTACAATGCCCTGTGATTCAAGTCAATAGAAAACTACAACAACTCAATCCAGGCAGGATTACTAATGGCCTAGGACCTTCAGGAATGAACGTTTGAGTCACGCCACTAGGTATAGACCACAGCCAGCTGAGGTATTTTCTGAGGGCTTAGACAATATGGAAGGGATGGAGGGATAGGTAGTTTTAAATACCAGTTATGGGGGAGCGAGAAGATGGCGGAAGAGTAAGACACGGGGATCACCTTCCTCCTCACAGATACATCAGAAATACATCTACACATGGAACTTATCCTATAGAACACCCACCGAACGCTGGCAGAAGACCTCAGACCTCCCCAAAGGCAAGAAACTCCCCACGTACCTGGGTAGGGCAAAAGAAAAAAGAATAAATACCAGTTATGGCCATGTGACCAGTTGCAGAAACTAGGAATATAATTGTTTTGAGTGTTTCTTATTTTGTTATGAATATATTTGTGTGTGTGTATACCTAATATTTTTTTCTTTCCTCTCATCATATAACATGAGATGTATTAACTTTGATTAATAGTAGTTAAGTTTTGTTACCTTTACATCATAGTATTTGAGTTACAGAATATGAAGGGAAGACTGATTATCATTCAAGCATTTTGCATCATCTTCTGGTGAAAGGGTTAGGGGACTTGGGTTTTACCCAGGATAGTCGTATCATATCAAGCAGAAGTATGACTTTAATAATGTCTTTAGAGTTTAAATAAGTTTGAAAAAGATGTGTATGGCTGCCAAATTGACAAGGGGTAGACTGTGATGGCTTATTTTATGTATCAACATGGCTAAGCTCTGGTGCCCAATTATTTATTCAACACCAATCAAGATGTTGTTGGGAGGCTATTTTAAAAAATATGATTAATGTTTAAATCATTAGACTCTGAGTAAAGTAGATTACCATTCATAACATGGGGGGGCGGGGGGGTGGTGCTATGTCCAACCAGTTGAAGGCCTTAAGAGCAAAGACTAAAGTTTCCTAAAGAAGAAACAATTCTGCTTTAAGACTGCAGTATTGGAAACCTTGTCTGCTGACTTGCTCTGAAGATTGCAGACTCAAGAATTCAACAGTTCTGGGCTTCCCTGGTGGCGCAGTGGTGGAGAGTCTGCCTGCCAATGCAGGGGACGGACATGGGTTCGAGCCCTGGCCTGGGAAGATCCCACATGCCGTGGAGCAACTGGGCCTGTGAGCCACAACTACTGAGCCTGTGGGTCTGGAGCCTGTGCTGCGCAACAAGAGAGGCTGCGATAGTGAGAGGCCCGCACACCGCGATAAAGAGTGGCCCCCCTGCTTGCCACAACTGGAGAAAGCCCTTGCACAGAAATGAAGACCCAACACAGCCAAAAATAAATTTAAAAAAAAAAAAAAAAAAGAGTTCAACAGTTCTAACCTGAATTTCCAGCCTGCTGGCTCACCCTACAGATTTCAGACTTGCCAGCCCCCACAATTATATAAGACATTCTCTTAAATTCTGCCCCAATCTCCCTCTCTCTCTCTTTCTCTCTCTCGATTCTGTTTCTCTGGAGAACCCAAATACAACCTTATATCCAGCAACCCTGATGTATGCACTTATTTTAATAATTTATGTATAGATTATTTTGGATTTTCTGACTGCAAAGGGTGGCAATTTTCTTTCTTTCTTTCCATCCCATATATATTTTATTTCCTTTCTTGTCTTATTATAATGGCTAGGGAACACAATAAAAAGTAGAATAACAGTGTTGATAACAGGACACTAGAGGGAAAAGATTTTAATATTTTATGACTGTATTTTGCTATAGATTTTTGAAGATATACTTTAGTATGAAGGAATTTTTTTAAAATTCAGTTTTATAAAAGTTTTTTTTATAAGTAATGGTTATTGCAATTTCTCTAATTCTTTTTCTGAATGTATAAAGAAAATCAGGATTTTTTTCTCTATTTCTTTAATGTAATTAAATATACTGATAGTTCAATATTTGAAAACCAAGCATCACTTGAATAATCCCTTCCTGATTGAAATATTTTTTTTTACATGTTGCAAGACTTGGTTTGTACATCTTTTCTTTAAAAATTTTACATTGTGGTTTGTATTACTTTCATTTCTTGCTTTATAGCCCAGTGATCATAATTTGTATACTCTTCCATATTAATTTTTTTACTTTTCCTTGAATTTCAGTTAATTTTTGTCTCATAAAGTTGAAGTTATATAATTAGGTATTTAGAATTGAACCTTTTATCACCATGGTCAATTGAACTTTTTATCCTCAGGAAAATTTCCTTTTTATCTCTGCTAATGCCTTCTGACTTATACACCTCAATATTATTATCACTATAGTTGCTGTGTGTGTGTCTAGTTTCTGCTCTTCATATATTTCCTTTTTAAATTTTAATTATTTTCTTAACTTTCTATTTAGCTGTGTCTCTTGTAACAAGCATAGAATTGTTGCTGTTGTTGATAAATTCAGTTAAAATCTTTGACTTCAATAGGGAATTTAATGTGTTAACATTTACTGTAATTACTGACATGTTTAAATCTATATTTTATAATTTATTTATGATATTTTCCACATTTTGTATATACATATTTCCTCTACTTTCTACCTCTTTTGGTTTGAATTCTTTATATTATTTAATCTCAGTTCATTTGCTTGAAAATTGTAACTGGTTACACTGAAGCTAGAGCTTACCGTATGCATGGGTACATATGTAAATTTTTACCACCCTTCAAGACTTAAACATCAAACTCCCTTTGACTTGCAACTCAGTTATTGGCTATTTTCTCAGAGAGAACCACATGACAAATGCCAGTGAATAAAAAACCCTGTGCCAGGAGGGTACAGTTGAAATAATCCAATGTAAGAATGATATTTTCCAGAAACTACATGTTTTACCTTAAAAATTCATAAGATTTTCCTCACAGTGTACTAACTTGTTTTAATAGTTACAAAATAAGTTAGGTAAATATTAAGAAAAAATATTTTAAAAATAAATAAAAACAAGCAAAACCTCTTAGTTATTTGATGTAATGCTATATCATTGTCTCGATCAGTTCTTAACAAGTGAGATGAATGCAAAGCGATTTGATCCTGCATTTTGAGATTATCACCTGCATCAACCTACTTTTCTGTCTCAGTATCACAGTATTTTAAAGAGCCAGAGAAGCAAATGTTTACAAATGTGTATTTTTTATTCACTGTTTCTTAAGTTGTCAGCGTAGTTATGAAACACTACCAGAAATGTGCTGGCTTGGGCAGAGATTAAAAAATTGTATAACTTTGCAGTTGGGAAGGCTTGTGTCTCAGTCACTTCCTATTTAAGTAGCCAACCACATTGCCTGGCACAGCGTCAGCACTCAGGAAATGGTTATTGTTGTGGTGGTGGGTTTTGTTATGATTATCTTTAGTTGTGGACTGTTCATACCTTAACAGTATTTGTATCTTAGACTCAGAAGGATTGCAATGCAACTTTGAGGATACTCCCTTTCTTTAGAAAAGCTACTTTCTAACCTAAGAAGTAAGTTGCCTGTACTTTTTTAAAAAAATTCTTCTAAAACTTTGTTGTTGTTGGTTTTTTTTAACATAGTCTTTTGTTCTTCCAAAAACACAGTTAAGAAAATGAAAAGGCAAAAAACAGCCTGGTAGAAACTCTTCACAACACGTATCAGACAAAAGGTTTGGATCAAGAATATGTAGAGTTCTTCCAAGTCAATTACAAACAACAAAAACAACAATCCCAAAAATAAACAGAAGATTTGAATAGACACTTCACAAAATATTTCAAATGGTGAATAAACATATGAAAACATGCTCAATATTAGAGAAATTCAAATTAAATCTCCAATGAAATACTAGTATGCACCTGTGAGAGTGGCTAAAATTAAAAAGACTGGCTAAACCAAGTGTTTGTGAAAATATGGAGGAATTGGAACTCTTATACAATGCTCAAAGGAATGGAAAATTGTACGATCATTTGGAAAACACTTTGGCAATTTCTTGAAAAGTTAAAAATACACTTTCCTATGACCCAGTCATTCCAGTCCTAGGTATATGCCCAAGAGAACTGAAAGCATATGTCCATACAACACTTGTGCCTGCATGTTCAAAGCACCTTTATCTGTAATACCAAAAACTGGAAACAACTCAAATGTTCCTCAACAGATCATTTGATAAATAATTACATGTATCCATACAATGTAATACTCTGCAACATTAAAAGGAATTAACTCCTGAGACACACTTAAGAAAAAGTTAAGTAATCTAGTATTCATGAGTGGCTTCATGTTTGGAGAGAGTGACTATAAAAATAAATGCAATTAATTATAAAAACATTGACATCTAAGATTGAAACAAACTGTAAGTGGCCTCTTATACAAAAAAAAAATGTTGATTTCCTGACAAGTAGTTATCCATATTAGTGAATTCTGCGGATACTTATAATACACTTACCTAAGCAAACTTAGAAACTTGTACACATAAACCTTAATGTCTGTACATTTCAAATTTTAGCTGCTTTCTTTTGATGCTAAGCAAATAATGAATGACCTGGCTTTGTTATTTGTAGTAGTCCACAAGTATGTAACTTTTTTTTTTTTTTTTTTTTTTTTTTGCGGTACGCGGGCCTCTCACTGTTGTGGCCTCTCCCATTGCAGAGCACAGGCTCCAGACGCGCAGGCTCAGTGGCCATGGCTCACAGGCCCAGCCGCTCTGCGGCATGTGGGATCTTCCCGGACCGGGGCACGAACCCGTGTCCCCTGCATCGGCAGGCAGACTCTCAACCACTGCGCCACCAGGGAAGCCCATGTAACATTTTTTATGAGAATATTCTCACATACAGTATTTATTATTTTGCATTACTTTAAAAGTATATTTACATCAAAACAAAAAACCTTTGACACTAACTGCAACAATATAGTTTTAAGCAAAACAGATTTGAGCAAAGTTGCGTAGTGAATTGATCTCCGTCTTAATTTTGCCTTTCTAACATCTGCTCTTTGCTTCCAAACAACCAGGATCCTCTCCCTCTGGCTTCCATCCCATGAAGCCTCTCAGCCTAATGAGGCTTGCTCTACTTCCCCTCTGCTCATCCAGCACTTAATCTTGAGAATTCCTGGAGCCAGAAGGTAAAGGATGTTTCCAAATTCAGAACTCCTCCTTTGAGATAAATGTCGAGAGTCCTTAGTGCTCTGACCAAACGCTTTCAGGTTCTCACCACTTCAGGCACATGTTGGATGCGCTTGCAGGCACCTGTTTGTGGTTGTGGAGGCCACGAGACCAGTAATGACAGATGAATTATAATTATACGTGATATGTGTAACTCTGGAGATCTGAGTACCTATCTGTAACTTCAAGATGATTTTCAGGACTTCCCGTGTGGCGCAGTGGTTAAGAATCTGCCGGCCAATTCCGGCGGCCTGGGTCTGAGCCCTGGTCCAGGAGGATCCCACATGCCGCGGAGCAACTAAGCCCAAGTGCCACAACTACTGAGCCTGCGCTCTATAGCCCGTGAGCCACAACTACTGAGCCCGCGAGCCACAGCTACTGAAACCCGTGTGCCTAGAACCCGCGCTCCACCACCTCAAGGAGAAGCCTGCGCACCGCAATGAAGACCCAATGCAGCCATAAATGAATAAATAAATAAATTCCCTTTCTGTCTTGCTCATTAAAAAAAGAAAAAAAAAAAAAAGAGACTATTTTAGGGATTCCTTTTTCTTTTGGAATGATGATGAGAGAACTCCCCGAGTGTCTTCTGCTCCCATGATGGACATGTCATGTAAACAAGAAAAAAATAAAACCTCTATTATTTTAAGTCACTGTGACTCAGTGGCCATTTGCTCCCACAGCATGAGCAAGCCTATCCTGAGGGGACCAGTATCATATATTATATTATCACAGGAGCATTCTACCAGCATTGCTTTAGTCTCTGGTTTGGAGTCCATAGGAACGACTCTACTGGTAGAATTTCTGCCATGGGACAGGGAGCAAGTGATCTTATGTAGGGGAAGAGCTGGGCAAATAGAAACCACAAATGCACCTCAAACCATGTTATAAAAGCAGCTACATATTCAGCACACCTGCAAAGTTGCTTGCTGATGATGTTCTAACTGATGGTTATTTTTGTGTTTTCAGTTTCTGATTGAGAACAAAATTTTTGTGAACTTCAGATTCTGTCTGCTACAAATCCTTGCCTTTTCACAGCATTTTCTTAACGTTTTGATTCTCGGCTACAAAGGTAACTGGTGGAAGCCACTGACTGCGGAATCCCGTACTCAAAGCACAGTATTGGGGGAGGCTTCTTTCCTCTCTTTGACAAATGCTATAGTTTAAAATGAAGTCAGAGGAAGCTACTCTACAGTTATCGAAAGGCTTAGAAATAAAACCCCAACACTTAGGTTGATTACATTTTCCAAGCCTCCCTGAAAACACTTTCTGAAGCTTAAGTAGGAAAAAGCATTGTAAGAGTGATGACAGCAGCTCACCAATAATTCTTTAAAATATGACTAATAGTATTGGAACAAGAACAAAGATTTTAGATTTGGGGGGTGGGAGGGAACACACACAAACACAATGCCTGGTCTTTGTTTATAGACAAATTAGATCTAACTTCTTAATATGAAAATCAGTTACCTGCCAGAAACTCAAAAACATTTTTTATGTACAATTTTTCAGAGATACTGCCAAGCCTTTCCCTAAATAAAGTGAGATTTCAAATCAGCAGAGAATTAAAATATATTTACTTAAGAAAAACTCAAGCAGAAGGGCATCTGATGTTTTACAGACATTCCAACACCTTCAGGAAATTTGAACTCACACCAAAGGGTCTGATAGTCATTTGAGTCTCCATCGGTACTGGAACACATGTGCACACAATGCACATTGAATTGCTCCAATGGAAAAAAAAAAAAAAAAAAGAAAACTGGTCTTAAATTATAGAAGTCCTCTACCATTCTTAACCCCAAAATCTTTGGCAGCTTGAAACACAGTGACTTAGAGTGATATGGTCACAAAGCTTCCTTTGGTGCTAGAAACCACAATGCTGAGGTCACAGCGACTAGAAACTAAACAGCCCAGGAGACATCAAAGACTGAGGGACAATTTGGGGAGCAAACTAAGAAAGATGCATTACTTGTTCTGATTTTCCTTGGACAGCCACGTCTCCATTTCTTCTAAGTTTTATTATTTGATTCATGTTGTCAGCTTGTTGCCAGAATTTGGATGTGCTCAAATTAATTTTCACAATTCTTTCTTGTAACCAAAAATATCCCTGCCATTTTCCAATCCCTGAGCTAGGTAAGACAATCTTCTAATATATATTCTGGGAGGGAAAGAAGTGGACATTTTAGATTCCATTGTGGTGAATTCACTATTAGATTATTTGGAGGCATGTTAAAGACACTAAATTAATTGCCACGATTTATTATAATGTTATTGTCTAGATTATGTTCCATCTATTATGCATCATCTCATTTAATCTTTAAAGTAAACCTACTGTTATTACCCTGGTTAACACATGAGAAAACTGAACCTTAACAAGGTTGCTACACAGCTAGGAAACAGGACTAAGAAGGGATCAAAACTCAGTGCTTTCATCTGTTGATGGACACTTAGGTTGCTATTGTAAATAGTGCTGCAATGAACATTGTGGTACATGACTCTTTCTGAATTATGGTTTTCTCAGGGTATACGCCCAGTAGTGGGATTGCTGGATCCTATGGTAGTTCTATTTGTAGTTTTTCAAGGAATCTCCATACTGTTCTCCATAGTGGCTGTATCAATTTACATTCCCACCAACAGTGCAAGAGTGTTCCCTTTTCTCCACACCCTCTCCTGAATGGATAAAGAAGATGTGGCACATATGTACAATGGAATATTACTCAGTGATAAAAAGAAACGAAATTGAGTTATTTGTAGTGAGGTGGATGGACCTAGAGTCTGTCATACAGGGTGAAGTAAGTCAGAAAGAGAAAAACAATACTGTATGCTAACACATATATATGGACTCTTAAAAAAAGTGGTTCTGAAGAACCTAGGGGCAGGACAGGAATAAAGACGCAGACATAGAGAATGGACGTGAGGACACGGGGAGGGGGAAGGATTAGCTGGGATGAACTGAGAGAGTGGCACTGACATATATACACTACCAAATGTAAAATAGATAGCTAGGGGGAAGCAGCTGCATAGCACAGGGAGATCAGCTCAGTGCTTTCTGTCCACCTAGAGGGGTGGGATAGGGAGGGTGGGAGGGAGATACAAGAGTAAGGGGATATGGGGATATATGTGTACGTATAGCTGATCCACTTTGTCATACAGCAGAAACTAACACACCATTGTAAAGCAATTATACTCCAATAAAGAAGTTAAAAAAAAAAAAGAAAAAGAAAAACAAACTCAGTCCTAACTCTTCACTGCTGTTCTGTGTTGCCTTCTTAGATACTTCCTTTTCTACTTTTATTAAAAATGTTAGTTTCTCTTCAAAGTGTTATCCACCCTCCCCAGTCAATCCCTAAGAAGGGTCCTCCTGCCCGGTGTCTTTCAAGCCAATAGAATGAGACCGAGTTTGGTTCAGAAGCAAAGAGAAGCTTTCCGGGGCAAGTGCAGCTGTGCTGCTCAAACTCCAGATCGCAGTGCCAGGGACAGCGCTTCTGCACATGGCCCGCCAGCTGCAGTACGGGGGCGGAGGAGGGAAGCGCATCTACGCACACGGCCAGCCAAATTGGGCTGTTGGCAGCAGCAGTTCTGCACTGGGAACTCTAATCCCATGTGTTAGGTGCAAGACCTCTGTACACGGTGGCCCCCTATAGGCAAGGGAACTAGACTAAGCGCAAAAGAAGAGGGTAGAGCTTTCGCCTGGATTCCATCTTATTTTTTCTGCGGGATCCCAGTGGGCTTTGCTGGTGACTAAAGGAGCATCTGTACATCTTTGAAAGTGACAATTAGTGCTCATATCAATGTTTCCCTTGGAAAGGAGATGCTGATGGTTGAGTGCCTGAGAGCACAGTCTGGACCCCTGACCGCTATCTCCTAGCTATGGGACCACGAGTGAATCACAGACATTCCCTGTCTCCCACTGCTATGCAATATGGCCATGTTATGGAAATTTATTTATTTTATATTTATAGAGCCCAAACAGTATGAAATGTAGGTGTTATGATGATCTGTATCCATGAATATCATATTCACATACTTAAATAAATCGTAACCCACAGATAAGCTATCCCAGCTCAGCCACCCAAATGACGCGAAAAGTCCTTTTCAGGAGGTTTAGTAAAAATCTTCACTGCAGTTGTGACTCAAAGAAGCCCCTGTCAGAGCAGGAGGCAATGAAAAAGTGATGGTATGCCACACTGACTGGTAAACTTTTAGTTCAAACTCTGTTTCTCACCACCCGCCCCCCTCCCCAAAATCCATGGCATAGTAATCCTGTTCTGAACTTTATCTTACATTTCAACAGCTCTTTGGGCCATCTCAGTTGATACAGTTCAAATTTCCTGCTAGTCAGGTAGCACTAATGTCTGCATTTCCCCTTTATTCCCTCCCCATCATCTCAGGGCTTTCTTCACTGAGGAGCCACATCCAGATTTGGGGTGAAAATTGAAACTGGAGAGCAGCACTGGGGACGGCAAAGCCAGGAGCATGGAAGGACTCATTAATCAGGATCCACAACTGCCACTGATGCGAACTCTGCGAAGTGGGGCACATTCTTCCCTTAGGGTGAATGTGGAAGTGCTTGGCTTCTTTCTTCTTTTCTCTTTTCCTGTGGTGCCTCAAAAAATGTGCAAGCTCTGGCTCCTAGCCAGTGGGGTGATTTCATTGTTTAAAGGGAAGTGTAAAGTATTTTCACATTAAATGAAGAACTTCAGACATCTCCGGGAATCTGTCCTTTGAGGGCCTGTTAAAATTCAACAAAGACCCATTTATACTTTAAGAGAACCTCTTCTTCCTTTGCTGGGTTGCCTTGGGGATTTTCATTTCTTTCTGCAGCACCACTGTATTTTGTCTTAGGTTTTCCTCTCAGAGGAATTATGGTCACATTTTTTATTTTTAAACCCTCAGATCTCTCTTGTTCTTATTTAATCTCATCTATGTTTTAGTATTCATCTTTAAAAAAAAAATAAGATGTATGAGTTGATTTTAGCTGCCTCGTCCACTTGTTAGGGGGTGACAGAAACATTTGTTTCTGATTTTTGAAATTACAAACATCACAAGAGATTTACTAAGAAACTAGTTTTCTCTGAGTTTGTGAGTTCTCATTCCAAGTTTTGTAAGACTCTTATATATCTTCAATCTTCACAAGGGATATCAGGAAATAATTTTAGGAGGAAATATCCAATTGAAAGTTAATTCCAGTTCCCTATATTTATCCGGTAACATTCATATATCTTGCTTTTCGGATGGTGAATAAAAAGGACTCTTCACCAGAGTGAAGAAGAATGTAAACTATGGGAAGTTAGAGTTTCATTCATGGCTGTGTGCCCATTAGCCCGCAGAGTGCCTCGCACATATGAGATACTCAGAACCTGTTGTCTGAAGGAATAAATGAACACATTTTAAAATGATAAGATATTCAGCCTTAAAAAGTTATGAATTGCCTCTTTTGTTTCTTATAATTAAGCACTTGAACTTTTTCTCTAGCGCCAATTGCACATTAATTCACAATGAACTATATACCATAATACCTTATAGGAATGATATAAATACAGCTTTTCTCACAAACATGGCAGACTACTGTTGTATTTCTAGGTTTTCTTGGAAATAGTGCCTGTAATAGAGGCAGTGTGGACATCCAGTCCAATAAGGCTACATGGCCTTCCTGCGGCTGTATCAGCAGCCATCTCGGAATTGTACCCAGTGACACACATAATTCCATAGCTTCAATGTTACACATGAAGAAGGATTAGTCTTTATTATTGTTGGAGAATTCTTCATACTCAAAGAAAGTTTAAGTGAGATTATTTCCTGCCTAATTGAATTTGATTAAATCTTCTGGGATAATGAAAATTGATTATATGCATGACTGTGGATACATCTCTCACTACATAATAGAGGATGTAAGTAATGTCATTCATGGAATTTACTTGACTGAAAAATTACTTGTTTTAATCCTATGGCAGGATTTCTATGAGAATTGTGGGGGAAAGCTTTAAAAATGACACTGAAAAATATTTATCTAAAATAAATATATCTACCTACCTACCTACCTATTCTATCTATTATCTATCTAATCAATCTATGAGATGAGCAGCCAAGACTGAGAACCATGCCTGTAACTGAAATTGGTTCTTCCTTGAGGACACTGTTTCCTTAGGAGTCCCCTTAATTGGTGGCTCTTTTCTGCACTCTCCTACCCCTGGGCCTGGAGATGGGGCAGATGCACTTGTTGCCTATTATCATTTCTCAGCAATCCTTTCTCCCCCTTTCATCAATTCTTCCTGCTTTAAAGCTCATGCTGTGAGAGCTCATATTACCCTTCCTTGTTGCACTCATTTACTGACCACTAGGTCACTTTCCTTTTTTGCTTAAGATTTTAATTATTAGATAATAGTCACTCTCTCATAAACTACAACTGTCTTAATTCTTGCTGACTTCAAAATCTATGTAGATGCTCCTTCAATCTAGCTTCTTGGTGCCTTGACCCCCTCTCCTCTAAAACAGGGGTCCCCAACCCCCAGGCCACAGACCAGTACCAGTCCGTGGCCTGTTAGAAACCGGGCCGCACAGCAGGAGGTGAGCAGTGAGTGAGTGAGGGAAGCTTCATCTGTATTTACAGCTGCTCCCCATCGCTTGCATTACCGCCTGAGCTCTGCCTCCTGTCAGATCACCGGTTGCATTAGATTCTCATAGGAGCGCGAACCCTACCGTGAACTGCACATGCGAGGGATCTAGGTTGCGCACTCCTTATGAGAATCTAATGCCTGATGATCTGAGGTGAGCTGAGGCGCTGATGCTAGCGCTGGGGAGTGGCTGCAAATACAGATTATCATTAGCAGAGGGGTTTGACTGCACAGAGACCATAATAAATCAACTGGAAGACAAGCTCAGGGCTCCCACTGATTCTGCATTATGGTGAATTGTAGAATTATTTCATTATATATTGCAATGTAATTATAATAGAAATAAAGTTCACAATAAATGTAATGCACCTGAATCATCCTAAAAACATCCCCCCCCGCCCTGGTCCTTGGAAAAATTGTCTTCCATGAGACCAGTCCCTGGTGCCAAAAAGGCTGAGGACCACTGCTATAAAATGATCACCTCCCATCTACATAAGACAATCAGTACTAAGGTTATACCATATAGTTTCTCTTTACTAACAACTCTTAGTTTCCAAAAATTGCATTTTCAGGAATCTTTCTCCATGACTGTTACCTTTTGTCTTTCCAGTTCATGCATATTTATACCTCATGGTGGCCAAAATCAGTTGATCATACCACTTGTTCATTGTCTCCCTTATGAACTCTCTTTCTTATTCAGCTACCTTATATGCCATGACCCATCATTATAATTTCTCTCTTCTCTCTCCGTGCATTGTATCTGTCTTGCAGAATTTCACCCATGGTTAAATCCATCTCTCTGCCTACTCCACATCTGTTCCCATACAGCTGAATATGGCTGCAGAAAAACACAACCATAACGATTGTCTTCCTTTAAATTTATGACCTCTAATCTCAAGTGGGCTCTTAATATTGCCTGGCAATCATATTATATTCCCCTAGTCCATTCATTCTCCCACTATCCCTGAAAAATACTTCCTACTTTTTCTTCTCTCCTCAAACTTCTAATGCTTCCTCTTAAATCCTAACTCCCAGCTGATGACCTTGCTTTCAGATAAAATAGAAATGAACAGAAGAGAGCTTCCATAAAGTCCTACCATAATAACTAACCACCTACTTGCATCTGTTCCTTTGACTGTGGATGACTTAAGGGAGTTCCTATCTAAAGACAATTCTTCCACTTGGCAGGAGATTGTTTTGCTTACTTTCCTACTTCTAGATATTGCTCTCCCTCCAATTATTATTTTCTTGCATTTTCTACTAGATCATTTATAACAAACATGCTCTATTACTCTCATCTGAAAAAAGGAAAAGGATTTTATTGACTCTATCATTCCATTCAGCTACCACTGAATTTCTCATTTCCTTTTACCTAAAAAACTTTCAAAATGTTTTCTAAACAGTCCTCAATTCTTCTACCTTTCTTCCTTACAGCCCCTCCAATCAAACTTTAGAACTCACCACTCTACTGAAATTGCTCTTGATTAATCACCGATGACCTCCATATTGCTAAATCCAAATCAGTCCCTGTTCATCATCTCATGTGACCCATCAACAGAATTTGATACAGTTGATCACTCCCTCCTCCTTGAAAGTTTCCCCATGTGGTCCCCAGAATACTACACTCTTCAAGTTTCCTTTTTTCTCACTGGCTGCTTCAGCTAAGACTCCTTTGAGGGTTTCTCTTAATCACCTGACCAGGAATCACTGGAGTGACTCAGGGCTAAGTCCTCAGACCCTTCTCTTCTCTCCCTACACTATTTTGCCAATCACATCTTTTACATGATTTCAAAAATCATTTCACCACTGACAGCTCCCTATCCTAGACCTCTTCTCTAAACTCAACATCTCTCTACTTAGATATGTAATAGACATCTCAAAGTCAGCAAGTCCAAAATCATGCTCTTACCATTCCTTTCAAATCTGTTCTTCACAGTCTTCTCAATATCAGTAAATGGCAACTCCACATTTCATTTGCCAAGGCCCAAATCTTTGGGATCAATTTTTCTCCTTCTCTCCTAACCTGCTTTCAATCCATCACCAAGCACTGCTCACTGTACCTTTAAAATAAATCTGTAATCCAAGCATTTTGTACTCCCTTCATTTCTATCAAGTTAATCCAAGTTATCATCATTTTTTGAATGAATGATCATAACAAGCTTCTAGCTAGTATTCTCATTTCTGCCTTTGTCTCCCCAACAGTTTATTATCAATATATCTGCCTTAAGAAGCATAAATTCAAATATGTCACTCTTCTGTATAAACTCTCCAGTGGCTTCTCATCTCACTCACAGTAAAAGCTGAAGTCCTTATATTGATCTACATAATCTGGTCTTGGTTATTTCTCTATGGTCAACTTTGCTGGTTGCTCCATTCTCGTTATATTAGCCACTCTGCTTTTCTCATACTACATGAGTAATCTGCCTTCAAAGCTTTTGCAGTCGTTTTTCTCTACAGAACAATTTTCTACCATAAATGCACATGACTGGATTTCTGTCTGTTTCTACTGAAGTATAAATAGCCTGATTCTCAGTGAAG
This sequence comes from Kogia breviceps, assembly GCF_026419965.1. NCBI lineage: Eukaryota > Metazoa > Chordata > Mammalia > Artiodactyla > Physeteridae > Kogia > Kogia breviceps. The sequence continues at coordinate 68,958,478 of NC_081318.1, read as the reverse complement.
CATTTCCTGGCCACCATATTTAAAATTCCATTCCCTATTCCTCTTATTTCCTTTATTTTTCTCTATACAGTAACTCCCATCAATATCTAGCTTACTATATAGTTTACTTGTTTATTTTATCTATTATATATCTCCTTTTGGTAAAGTATGGGTTTCATTCTGGTGTGTTAACTACTGTATTTCCAGGCACTCAGTAAATATTTGTTGAATGAATAAATGAGTGAATGAATACAACAATGCTCATGATTTTTTTTTTAATTAATTAATTTTCTTTTTGTCTGTGTTGGGTCTTCATTGCTGCGTGGGCTTTCTCTAGTGGTGGCGAGCAGGGTCTACTCTTCGTTGTGGTGCACGGGCTTCTCATTGTGGTGGGGTCTCTTGTTGCGGATCACAGACTAGGCATGCAGGCTTCAGTAGTTGTGGATCGCGGGCTCAGTAGCTGTGGCGCATGGGCTTAGCTGCTCTGCGGCATGTGGGCTATTCCCGGATCAGGGCTCGAACCCATGTCCCCTGAATTGGCAGGCAGATTCTTAACTACTGCAGGAAGTCCCACTCATGATTATTAAATGACAAATTACTGAGATATCTGGGAAAAAACGACTCCAAGGGCGAAAAAGAGGGGGAAAAAGTATCAAATATTTACATTAAAACAGAAGACGCTTTACCTGAGAATTATGTTAGTACTATATTCAAAGAGCTAAGACATAAGGGCAAATTGTGTAGTATACTTTCCTATATTTATAGCTACATAGCTCACATGAGACTCATTGTTACGAACACTTGTCCTTCTTAAGAGTTTGATGGAGTGTTAAGGTATAGTTCAATTCATCTTCTAATACTCAATAGTTCAACACCAATTTGTATAGAACAGAAAACTTACAAGGCTCCAGTAGCAATCACAGAAATGTAACAAGGTGACTTAGATCATCTCATTTAGTGATTTTCATTGATTTTATGCTGTTATTTTTTTATGGTCTAAAATGGAAAACCTAAACATTTAGGGCCAAAATGAAGCACCATATGAAGTGGGGAAAACTGTCACCCACAGTGTAGATTTGCACTTGGATTTTATGTAGAACACTGGACAATTCCACTATCTCTCACAAGGTCCTTTTCACTGTAATCAACTATTAGCACTTTATATGCATGTGGGGTTTTAAACTACATCATTAACTAGTCTGTGCTTCCTCTCCTGCCAGTAACTATAGAGTTACTTCTGAAGATCTGATCTTTTTTTTTTTTTTCTTTTTTTCAGTGAGTGAAAAGCAACCAGAGACAGCTTGAAGAATTCCAAATGCTGTCAAAAAAATAAAAAAACAGACTGAATTAGCTGAGGGAGGAGAAGGGAAGTGGAAAAGAGCAGTCACACAAGTTCATGGTCCTGGCTTTTTATAATGCCTACACTTGGGGCCACATCAGCGGCCTTGCTTTTGTGCCAGAAGCAGAGCAAGTCATAATTGGAATATGGAATATTGCAAAGAAAGGGGAAAAGGCCCCATCTGGGCAGCCACTTTAACTACAAGTCCAGAACCTGTTTTATAGCTGAGGCACAAAGACTGTATTAATACATGTGGTTAGTACCTTCTCTATACATACTGTAGATTCATTGTGTCTGCTTTTCCTAGGTGGAGCAAACACAGACATACAATATTTTGTTCTCTTTTTGCTGTTACACTTCCTTTCTCGCCAGATGCTACAAACCACTTCCTAAGCCACTCTGTCTGTACTGCTCCGCACGTTGACACCCATCAGCTTGCAAGTGAGCGGGGCTATCAGCACTGGATATTTTCTCCTTCACTGTCACTGGTCTAATGACATCCTCCGGTTTATGCGCTTTTCTCTCCAACACCACCATAAGCTAGAATAACTCACAGTCTGGGTGTTAGGCACCTCTCCTATAGTTCATGCCAAGTAAAGGAAATCCCTAGACTTAAGGACAAATAGTGCAGCATATGTACAGAGTACTCAGCAATCTCCGTATGTAAATTTACCTTTAATATAATGAAGTAAAGCATTTAAATGTACATAGTGCTTTTTGTTTTCAGATAATGAAGTAATTAGGGATGAGAGATCTTAGTACAATAGGACCATTATTCCCAGTATCACAATGAGAGTGAGAGTTTTATATATTTAGGTGGATTTCAGAGTCTAGAATGCTGTGGGAGCTTAATAAATGACTGTTAGTTTTTATTTAAGTGTTAACTGAGTCTTAACGTTAATGGATACCTTTGGGAATATTCTTTAGACAACAATAATTTATCCAGTCTTGGTTTCAGGGTTTGAGTAAATGTCTTTACTGCAGTATCAGCATGAAAATGCCATATGCATTTTTGTATTTCCAGAGGCCAGTGGGGCCCAGCATACAGTAGGTATTCCAAAATATGCTTTTTTTTTTAAACATCTTTATTGGAGTATAATTGCTTTACGTGTTAGTTTCTGCTGTATAACAAAGTGAATCAGCTATACATTTACAAATATCCCCATATCCCCTCCCTCTTGTGTCTCCCTCACACCCTCCCTATCACACTCCTCTAGGTGGTCACAAAGCACCGAGCTGATCTCCCTGTGCTATGCGGCTGCTTCCACTAGCTATCTATTTTACACTTGGTAGTGTATATATGTCCATGCCACTCTCTCACTTCGTCCCAGCTTACCCTTTCCCCTCCCTTTGTCCTCAAGTCCATTCTCTCAAACAGTTGAATTGAATTTCCTGGATTTTTATAGCCTCTTTGGGTTGTGTTTTGGCAGCTAAAGCCAACTGAGAACTGTATTCTGGCTGCTGTAAAGATAAATGCTCAGGAGCAATGTTTTAGGATTTAGTACAGCCATCCTTGTCTTTGGAACTTACTTCTCTTTAGAATTTTCCTTTGTTAGAATGAGAGAGGCCATTAGAATCAGAGAAGGCCAAATTTCAAGCCATACTGGTATGGGTGAAATATCTCTAATGCATTTGTTTGGATTTTTGTCTTTTAAATTTAGTACATTATTTTCTTTGCAGCTAGTTTCAGTAACAGTAATTTTCCAACAGAGATGTTTGTTTAAACCTAGGTACTGTGTATTTTAAAGTTGGTATCATTCTCTTGGTACTGGTTAGTGAAGGGTAAAATGCAATGGAAACACTGAACCTTAACCCACCTTCAAAATAAACAGAGCGTAGTAATTCTGCATCATCTAATGTGGAAATCATCATATAAGAGTAGCACAATTACACAAAAATGGAGCCAACTAAAAACAAAAGAGAAGAAAAAGGCAGGATAAAACAATTAAGATTGAAACAAAGTTTCTTGAGAAATTCCTACAAAGTTGTGCGTAGAAAGATCTGTGAAAAAGATCACAAGTTATGTCTGCTATGGGTTTAAATTTTTAAAATTGCTTTGTTTTCTTAATTTGGATTAGAACTTTGGTTGATTTGGGCCTGAGGGCTGATCTTACATTTCTAGAATCTCTACCTGATTACTTATCTCTTCCAGTTCTTTTCAAGACAATTTTACTGGTTTTAAAGAGTATTTCTTAAAAACAGGTACCCATGTCATTCATGGATATTATTTTGTGCTTGCTAAGGAATCATTTTCTTATTATTGTTTCTTAGTTAATGTGTCAAAATAGTCATGAACAGTCTTTTATGTGCTGGCATTGTGCTAAGCAAGCTCCTTCATTTACATTAATAGATATATAATTTAAAATAAATGGTATGAACAATTTTTTTCTAAGGCTATTATGTTAAATACAAAAATAAGAAATTAGAGAGGTGACTTCAGCAAGCTGGAAAAATAGGAGGTCCCCTGCTCCTATGCCCCCTCAGCAACATTAATTTGGCAGCCAGCCACAGACAAAAGTGCCTTTGTGGGAACTTTGGGACCCATGTAGGTGACTGTGAAACCCCAGTGGAGCCCAAGACCGAGGAGGGGTACTTTGAGAAGGCAGGCCCATGCCCAGGTGGCTGACTCACCAACCACGGTCCTGGATACAGACCTAGAAATCACCCCATCCCCCTGTGGAATTGGCTATAGCCCCATTCGGCCTTGGTCCCACCCCCAGGACCACCCCCCAAGGGACCCAGCAGGATTCACGCCCATAGGTGCCTTGGGTAACAAACCTGCTGACATTGGTCCTGGGTGTGGTCCTGTGCCTGACTCCAGCCCGTCTTGGCTGAGATCTGCCTGGGAGGCAATTCTGCCCACCCAGGGACCAGGCAGGAGACACACCACCTGTTTCCCCCTACCTACCCCTCCTGAGGCAGGCCTGCCACGCTCAGCCTGACAGCAGATCCTGAAATGGCTATGTAACTTAGCCTCAGCCCCCCTCAGCTATGGTCTGACAGCAGTCCTTCCTGCTCAGACACTTGGTGGGAGAAACTTTCGTCCTGGCCCCTGGAGGCAGGCCCACAGACCTCCATCCAATTGCAGAGCCTAAAGCAGCCCTGTGGTCCTGGCATAAAAACAAACACATAGACCGGTGGAAGAGAATAGAGAGCCCAGAAATAAACCCATGCATATATGGTCAACTAATCTTTGACAAGGGTGCCAAGAATACACAATGGGGAAAGGATAGTCTCTTCAATAAATTGTGTTTGGAAAACTCAATATCCACATGCAAAAGAATGAAATTGGACTTTTGTCTTATACCATACACAAAAATTGAACGTGAAATGTATTAAAAACTTAAAAGTAAGACCTGAAACTGTAAAACTCTTACAAGAAAATGTAGGGGAAAACTTTCAACATTGGTCTTGGCAATGATTTTTTTGGATAGTACACCAAAAGCACGGGCAACAAATGCAAAAATAAGCAAGTAGGACTACATCAAACTAAAAAGTTCTGTATAGCAAAGGAAACAGTAAACAAAATGGAAAGACAACATATGGAATAGGAGAAAATATCTTCATTCCATGTATTTGATGAGGGGTTAATATCCAAAATATAAAAAGAACTCATACAACTCACAAAACCCAAATAACATGATTTAAAAATGGGCAAAGGATAAAAAGGAATGAAATTAGGTCATTTATAGAGATGTGGATGGAACTAGAGACTGTCATACAGAGTGAAGTAAGTCAGGAAGAGAAAAACAAATATTGTACATTAACACATATTTGTGGAATCTAGAAAAATGGTACAGATGAAATGGTTTGTAAGACAGAAATAGAGACACAGATGTAGAGAACAAACTTATGGACCCCAAGGGGGGAAGGGTGGGGTGGAATGAGTTGGGAGATTGGGACTAACATATATACACTAATATGTATAAAGTAGATAAATAATGAGAACCTTCTGTATAGCACAGGGAACTCTGCTTCACTTTGCTGTACAACAGAAACTAACACAGCATTGTAAAACAACTATACCCCAGTTTAAAAAAAAAAGAAAATCACTGAGAGAAGACAGCAGGTGTCATTAGCAAATGTTAAAATAGCTCCCCTAACTTGGTGAATAAAACATATTAAATATGTGGAAAAATAAATGGGCAAAGGGCCTGGGACCTAAATAGACATTTTTTCAAAGAAGACATACAAATGACCAACAGGTACACGAAAAGGTGCTCACCATCACTAATCGTGAGGGAACTGCAAACTAAAACCAAAATGAGCTATCACTTCATGCCTGTTAGAATGGCTGTTATTAAAAAGATTAGAGATAACCAGTGTTGGGGAGGGTATAGAGAAAAGGGAACGTTATTTTTATACTGTTGGTGGGAATGTAAATTGGTGCAGCCATTATGGAAAACAGTATGGAAGTTCCTAAAAAAACTAAAAATAGAAATACCACATGAACTGACAGCAATCTCACGTCTGAGCATATATCTAAAAGAAATGAAATTAGTATCTCCAAAAGATATCTACCTCTCACATTCATTGCAGCATGATTTACAATAGTCAAGATATGGCAATAACCTATGAGTCCATCAAGAGATAAATGCATAAAGAAAATGTGGCGTGTGTGTGTGTGTGTGTGTGTGTGTGTATATATATATATATATATATATATATATATATATATATATACACACACACACAATACGATATTATTCAGCCATAAAACAGAAGGATGTCCTGCCATCTGCGACAACATGGACATTATGCTAAATGAAATAAGGCAGATAGAAATATAAATACCGCATAAGCTCACTTATATATGGAATCTAAAAAAGTTGAACTCATAAAACCAGAGAGTGGAAAGGTGGTTGCCAGGTGCTGGGGGGGAAGTGAGGAGAGTTGTTAAGAGGGTACAAATATCCATTAATGAGATGAATAAATCAACATGATGACTACAGTTAATAATACTATATTACATACTTGAAATTTATTGATAGTTGATCTTACATATTCTCACCACACACACATATGCTCACACTCGGTGCAAATATCACTTCTGATCTGAGATATTTAAGAGCCAGTGTGCCTCAAACTCACCTATCTACAAAACAGAAACAGACTCATAGACATAGAGAACAGACTTGTGGTTGCCAAGGCGGGGGGGGAGGGAGAGGAATGGATTGGGAGTTTGGGGTTGGTAGGTGCAAACCATTATATTTAGAATGGATAAACAACAAGGTCCTAATGTATAGCACAGGAAACTATACTGAATATCCTGTGATAAACCATAATGGAAAAGAATACAAAAAAAGAAGGTGTATATGTGTATAAACAACTGAGTCACTTTGCTGCACAGCAGAGATTGACACAACATTGTAAATCAACTATACTTCAATAAAAAAAAAAATTAAAAAAAAAAGAGCCAATGTGCATCTTCCATCTCTTTTTGGCAGCAAATTTGGAGGCCATGTTTTGGCCTATATTCTTGAGCCACCATTTGTTCGAGCTTTGCTCTAGAGAACTTGCCCTCTTTAGACTTTTATGACTGCTAAATAAAGCTTTATTATGTGAAGTCACTGATATATCAAGGTGTTTTTTTTTTTCAATTACTGCAACATAGCCTAGCTATACTGACTGATAAGAGCCCTTTATATTTATAATTACAAAAATAAAGCATTTATATATTAATCTTATTCCCTTCCCACTAGGTTTGAAGAAAAATGTGTGGGACTTGTCTTTATATACCCTTCAATGCCTAGGCATAATCAATGCCTTACATATACAGAACTGAGGCTGAATACTCAAATGAATTAATGAAAAAAAGGAATTGAGGCTATTAATTTCATATATATGTGTGTGTGTGTGTGTGTGTGTGTGTGTGTATATAGTTGTTGTTTTGTTTTGTTTTAAAGTAGCAGAAGTATTCCCACAATCCAGGTAGACTAGCTCTCTTTCAAATATCAGAAATGATAGTTCATATAGCAAAGTCTGTTGCTACGTAAAAATAATCTCATAGAACCTCATGGTTTTAGGATAGAACCAATACCCAGACCCTTAGAAATATACTGCCAATTTAAAATAGTTGAGTTAGAAAGTCCTATGAGAAATTGACCAGATTTGTTTTTCAGATATTATACTATTTTCTTGGCTTCTGATCTTGGGGAAGTGTTGGCACACGGCTCCAGTTCCTGCTCCTCATATTTGCTTCCTGAATGGAGAAAGCCTGGGCACTGTTTTCCTTTGTTGAGGTGGCCAATTATGTTGCAGGGTGGTGTTCACAGAACAGAACACTTTTATAGCTACTTGCTTCAATCTGGCCTGTTCTGTAAACCTTTGTTCCACTTGTGGTCAGTGAACCCAAACTCTGGAGAGGTTAGTTTCCCACCCAAATGGCCCACCCAGGCTGGGAGCTTGAATTGAGCATCGGTTTTCCCTGTCAATTTCATCTTTCTCCGTTTGCTTTTACCCTCCCCTGGTTCTCATTGAGTTGAACCCAACATGGTTTTCCCTTAGTTAACTGTTATGTTGTTCTAGGTACTAAAATCATTGTCAGCACAGTTGTGTGAACAACTTTTGTTGGTCATTCTGGGCTTCTTCTGCTAGTAGGAAGACTACGTCTATAATAGCAGTCAAATGCTTTGGAGGAAAAGCATTCATCCCATATTTGTCACTAGCCAATTCAATTGAAGAGAATTTCAAATTCTTATTTAAAATATTTACTATTTCTGAATTTAAAAAATTAGAACATGAATAAAAAGTATAAAAGGAAAATAAATTTAACCCATAACCCCATTACCCAGAAATAGTTAAATTTTGATATATTTTTCAGTCTTTTATCTTTTAGCATTTATTAATTACATATATATACCTAAACACATATGCACATATACCAAAACTTCTTCAAAATTGAAATTGCAACTCATAATTTTTAATTTAATGTCATATTACAAAAATTTTCAGTCTTCAATTACTGTTACATGATATGATTTCTAATGACTAAAACAATCTTAGTCACTCTACATGCAAACCATCCACTTTTTGATGCACACCTTTTGTTATTATGAATACTTTCAGATTGACTGTCCTTATATATCTATTTGTACATGTATAATTATATCTATTTGTACATGTATAATTTTTACATAAGATCATTTCCTAGAACTGGGTTTTCTGGGCAAAAATGCATATAAACTTTTATGTCTCCTGGTTTACTACTCAAGATTTCTTTCCTACAAGGTTTTGGCAAAGTACATCATACCTTTTATAGCATGAACAATTATTGTTTTTAACCTTCAGTAGACAGATTAAAATTCGATTTCATTGTAGATATAATTTGCCATTTTAAAAATAATATAGTCTTTGTATACTTATGTCTGAGATTCAGTACCTCCCTGTGATTATGATGTTCTTTATTCCTTCTCTTTTCACAATTTTCTTTTCCTCCAAATTGTTTTCTTTTTCCGTGTGTTTTAATTGCCTGTCTTTCATATTAGAGGCTTTCCTAAAATGCTTGGTAATCCTGGATTCTTTACTGTATTCAAGATTGAGGGACCTGAAAAGCTGATTATAAGCTCTGTGCCTGTGATGGGACCTGTTGCTCTTGAGACTGACAGTAAGATGATTTGACTTGGCCACGTGTTGTGGCTCTCTCCATGTCAGTGTCTTTAGTCCTCTTTGGGGGTGATTGTATTTCCCACTGAACAACTCACTAAAGTCCTGTCCAGAAGTTAAGTCAAGTCTTGGCTGTAACACTGGTAAAAAGGCAAAGGGACTTGAGGAGGAAGTCTCATTATGCAGTTGGTAGGTGTACCCTTGATCTCCCCAGGTGTTTTTGTTTGTTTTCTGTCACAGCACACCTGCCCTCAACTTTTCCTTGTGTCCCTCAGTTGAGATATCCCCTCTGTCAAGTTTCCAGGGAGCTTTAGACAATGAATAGGGTGGGGGAGGGGCGGTTGGGGGAAAGAGTGTGAGAGGAGATCTAGACAGACAACTGCTTCTCAAATAGCTCTCATCCACTATCCCTTTCCTCAGCCATCACCCCCACTAACTGAGGTACACATGGACATCAATTCCTGAGTCTTTTGAAGATTCTGTGGTGCAAATCAGGCCAAGGCCACTCGTTCATCTGTTTCCCAGGCTTCAAAGTTCTGTCACTATTGTCTCTACTCCTACTTTATCCTTGTGGGTTTATGTGTTTTAAAATAATCCCTTTAGTGATATTACAATGGGGCTTCGAGATTCAGCACTATTGGATGGCCCAAAGATAACTGTGAAGTTAGGCATTTCCCTTATAACAGCATATAATAAATTATTTTTTATAATGTAGATGGAGAGTTTTATAATTTAAGGAGTTTAACTCATTAACCTGCATGATCGTAAGCAATATGACTAGACCTACTTTTGTCATTGTTTTGTGTATCCTATTTATACTATCTTCCTATTTTTCTTTTATCCTTTGCTTTCTTTTGCTTTCATTAAAAAATCTATTTATGGTTTCTAGACAATTATTTTACCCTATATATTATTTAAAAAATCAAATGTCAACAAATCTTTTGATCTGTTTTTTGGTAAACTTTAAAAACAGAATGATTTTAATCTTACTTCTGCAATGTAAGTCGGTACAGCCACTATGGAGGTTTCTCAGAAAAATAAAAATAAAATTACCATATGATCCAGCAATCCCACTCCTGGGCATATATGCTGACAAAACTCTAATCCAAAAAATACATGCATCCCTATGTTCATAGCAGCACTAATTACAATAGTCAAGACATGGAAACAACCTTAATGTTCATCAACAGGAATAGATAAAGAAGATGTGGTACACATATATAATGGAATACTAGTCAGCCATAAAAAAGAACAAAATAATGCCATTTGCAGCAGCATGGATGCAACTAGAGATTATCATACCAAGTGAAGCAGGTCAGAAAGAGAAACACAAATACCATATGATATCACTTATATGTGGAATCTAAAATATGACACTGATGAACTTATCTACAAAACAGAAACAGACTCATGAACATAAATAACAGATGGTGGTTGCCAAGGGGGAGGGGTTTGAAGGCATGGAGTGGGAGGCTGCAGGTAGCAGATATAACCTATTATATATGGAATGGATAAACAACAAGGTCCTACTGTATAGCATGGAGAACTATATTCAGTATCCTATGATAAACCATAATGGAAAAGAATATGAAAAAAAGGAGGTACATATATGTATGACTGAATCACTTTGCTGTACAGCAGAAATTAACACAAAATTGTAAAATCATCTATACTTCAATAAAAATAAATAAATGAATGATCTTATTTCCCCATCTTCAAAGGTACAATTTGTAAATGTATATAGGCAACATGATGAAAGTTATCTTTGATTTATCATTCTTGTGTCAAATTCTTTATTTGTTTTTGAGAAGCTTTTCACCTTTTTAACATTTAGTTGTACTATCATTTTTAGAAACATTATTTAGACTTAATTTTAATTGTTCTTCAAGCTTTCATGTGATTTCTTATTACATAATTTCTTACTACTCTAATTTCTCATTACTCTAATTCCTGAGTTTTTCTTTTGATTCATTTCTATATCAACTAATAGTCCTTCAAGCACCTTTTTCAGGAATGCTGTTAGATTTTCTGAATTTTGCAATTATGACACTATTTCTTTGGTGGGTGTACACAATGTTTTAGCTCAGTACAGAATTTAAGGCTAGTAATATTCACTGGAAAACTCTTGACATTGTTTCCTTTTAGTATTCAGTTACTGTAAATATCATTTAGTACACAAGTTCTGGTGTGTAAAAAATAGAACTTTCTTTATTATCCATAATTCCCTTTGAATTCTGAATCTCAATCCCCATTCCTTAGGTCACGTGGAAATCTTAGTCCTTTTTGAAATATTCATCTTAGACTTGTTCCATAGTTCCAAGTACTTAAACATTGTATTTGGGGTAGGGGTAGGGGTAGAAGGCTTGTTGCATATTTCCATATACTTAAACATTGTATTTGGGAGGGTGAGAGGGATGAAAGGGGGAGATGACAAATGTCTTGATTTATCTGAGACTGAGGGGATTCTGTGCTAAAACTGGGGAAGTCGTAGGTAACCTGGGACATGTGAGTCATCCTAGATGTAGACTCTATTCTTTGGTTCCTATGGTTTGCTTTTGTGATGACTGCTGTAGAGGGCTGACAGGCTCTTTGAATTCAGCTACTCCTTGCTGCCTCCTGCACATGCTTGGCAGACAGGACCCTTTTGCTACCTACCTACCTACCTATCTATCTATCTATCTATCCATCCATCCATCCATCCATCCATCCACCCACCCATCCATCCAATAGCCTGTCAGCTCCACAGAGAAACTGCTAAAGAACAAGATGTGGTGTCCCCTGTCTGTGAACCTATCACCTTCTCTCTGTCTCTTCTTATTCACAGCATAGCCAATCCTCCTTCTGTGTTCAGAAATTTATGCTCATGAAACCAAGAAAGATTTGGCTTCATAATAAAATCCTCTAGGTTCTCCTAAGAGCTTAAACACTGAGAAAAATGTCTACAAAGACCTGTGGCTCATTCCTCTTTTTTTGCCATACATCTGTCCTGAAATGATTACGTATAGAGCTGCTAACTTGCCTGACAGGGAAAGGAGAAAAGAAGTTAAAATTTCAACAAGGCATCCAGATCCAAAGCTCTGGGGACAATGATTCCCTACCAAATTGTACCTCCTACAAGAAACCTATTTATCCTCAAAATATTGGAATTTCTTTTAATTTTTACACATAATTTTAACAGAATATTTGAAGCCCTTTTGAGTTGCAGATTTAGATTTCTTGTCAACCCAGCAAAAATGGTCAATTATCAACCCAAAGATAGTTAATTAATCAGCTTACTAGGCTGATTTAGCTTATGTTCCAAAGCACAACAAGCCCATATAAGTGTGATCCCTGTTCTTTAGGATCCTTTGGTCTTAATAAATTCTTTTTATTCATTTGAATGCAAAGTGATGCTTTTTGTTCTTTCCAAACCATGTATACAATGAATATAAAAAATAAAATCAAAGTAATTTTTCTATAATTGATAGTCATATACTCTTCTCTGCATGTTGTACAACCTTCCTATACATATATATAATAACTCCAGACTATTCTCTACCTCAAGGGGAATAAGTAAACTGAAGTTAATGTGCATAAGATTTAAAAACATAGACTTTTTTCTTTCAACTTTCTTTAACAATAGAAAATCAGTCTCCTCCAAGTAGTGCCTGGAAATGTTCCCTAGGCTGTATGCTTTTCCTCACAGATCTGCCTGTATGACTCCACTAGTGCCCACCAGGGGAAACAGCCCTGGTTAGAAAGAATAACAAATATTCCGTGGCATAGTTGAGGCTGCCAGTCATGTAATGTTGCTTTTCCTCTTTATTACTTCATTTGGAAGGGTTGACAGGTACTGTTCAGATGAGGGATAGAATGTGAAAGTTTGCTATAGAAGACTTTATTTATGTTGCTTCTGAGTCTAATAACCCGAATCCTCACCATTCTCACAGAATTAATTGATCTCTGCCCCCAAGCACCAGGAATATTGTGCAGTAAGAGTACTGACTTTTGACCATGAACATTCAATGCAGCTGTCAGCCCATGCAGTTTTCTGACAATATCTAACCTAACCATGTGTGTGCCATGACTTTACTTCTATTATTTTCAGTTTTGCAACTACATTCAATGTACATTTGTATCGAAGTTTACATCCATCAATGCCTGCTAAGTATTTTTAACTTCTGATCATTCTGTGGGTTTCATGTTGGTATTATAGTATTCTGCAAATCACAATGGAAGATATGCATCTAGAAATTAATTAGCACACCTTGTTATTTTGCAATTGACCTGTATTTGCCTCTTCATTCCCCACCCCCCCTTTTTTTGGCTTTGATTGGATCCATTAGCCTTTATCTATATTTATCTTAATAGATTTATGCACAGTTAATCAAATAAATTCAGCAATAAGCCCCAGACAATTGTTAAAATGATTAAATAAACTTTGTCAGGCATGTTGCAGCTGTTTAGTCATTATACTCTATGCCTGAATATATTTATAAATGAATGCCTGCATCACAGCTAGTCAGTGGTCAGTGGCTCTTCTGGGAGAAACGTATTGAAGAAAAGCCTGTTTCATTTCATTTGTTTCCACTGGAGATTTTTTTTTTTTTTTTTTTTTTTTTACCATGGCTTCTATTTGGTAGCCCCTTTTTGAATCCATGATTACAATGTTAATACTAAACTGATCATTAAAAACATTTGGACACAGATACTGTTCACATCACTAAGCTTCTATAGTATATCAATTCTCTGTAAGAGATCTACAATAGGGATGTTGTTATTCTTTTTACTATTGGGAAAATAGACCCAATGGGGTTAAATAAATTGTCTAAAGTAATTTAAGAATTAAGAGTCAAATATTGACTCAAGTTTCATTGTCCTTTCACTGTACTATTGGCTCCCAGATTATTTTGATAATAATACATTAGGTATACGAAGTCCACTTAAACTTTCCATTTATACTTTCTTATTGTTGGAAGAAGAGCAATTATAATAAAAATAAAATGTCATAGCCTAAGCAAAGTTTGTTCAGGGTGGTTTCAAAGCAGAATTTACTAGAAAGCAAGAAAAGCAACTGAAAAATACTGAATATGTCCAACTCAAGACTAAAACAAATGATGCCTTCTTGGACACTGAAAAATTTCCAACCAATGTATATGAGTATCACTCAACAGCAGGTTTGCAACAGTGGTGAATGTGGTCTGGGAGCCAGAGTTCATTGTAGAACAATCCACAGTAAATAGGTGGAACGCATTAATTTTTATTTATAAATATTATATTTAGTAAGGCACTATAATTCACTTTAAAATGTTATTCTAAGTTATACATAAATATATACTTGTGTGGAGTTGACCATCATTTGGTCATAAGAACAGAAGAAAAAATTTGCATTTCAGGTAAATTTTCATCCATTGGGTAATCTGCCCAAAAGGAGATCATAGCCCGCACCATGAAAGATCACTGAAGTGTGGTTTTTACAAAATTTTAAAATTTTGTTCCTTGGAAGAAAAATGTCTAGCCAACCTTATGCTAAGTCTGACCAAACTTATGTTACGGAAGGCAGACAGCAGAAGCAAGAAGAACTGCAATCCTGAAGCCTGTGGAATGAAAACCATGTTCACAGAAAGACAGACAAAACGAAAAGGCAGAGGAGTATGTACCAGATGAAGGAACAAGATAAAACCCCATAAAAACAACTAAATGAAGTGGAGATAGGCAACCTTCCAGAAAAAGAATTCAGAATAATGATAGTAAAGATGATTCAGGACCTCGGGAAAAGAATGGAGGCAAAGATCAAGAAGATGCAAGAAATGTTTAACAAAGACATAGAAGAATTAAAGAACAAAAACCTAGAAGAGGGGCTTCCCTGGTGGAGCAGTGATTGAGAATCCACCTGCCGATGCAGGGGACATGGGTTCATGCCCCAGTCTGGGAAGATCCCACGTGCCACAGAGCAGCTGGGTCCATGAGCCATGGCCACTGAGCCTGTGTGTCCGGAGCCTGTGCTCCCCAACAGGAGAGGCCACAACATTGAGAGGCCCACATACTGCAAAAAAACAAAAACAAAACCAAAAAAACCTAGAAGAATTAAAGAACAAACAGAGATGAACAATACAATAACTAAAATGAAAAATACACTAGAAGGAATCAATAGCAGAATAACTGAGGCAGAAGAATGGATAAGTGACCCAGAAGACAGAATGGTGGAATTCACTGCCACAGAACAGAATAATGGAAAACGAATGAAAAGAAATGAAGAGACCTCTGGGACAACACTGAATGCACAAACATTAGCATTATAGGGGTCCCAGAAGGACAAGAGACAGAGAACCCAAGAAAATATTTGAACAGAATATAGTGTTTCCACTATATTATATATATATATTATATATATATTCTCTCTCTATATATATATATTCAGTATATTCTATATTCCACTATATTCTAATATTGGAGAGGAAATAGCCACCCAAGTCCAGAAAGTGGAGAGAGTCCCAGGCAGGATAAACCCAAGGAGAAACATGCTGAGATATATAGTAATCAAACAGACAAAAGTTAAAGACAAAGAAAAATTATTGAAAGCAGCAAGGGAAAAATGACAAATAACATAAAAGGGAACTCCTATAAGGTTAACAGCTGCTTTCTCAGCAGAACTCTACAAGGCAGAAGAGAGTGGCACAATATATTCAAAGTGATGAAAGGGAAGAACCTATAACCAAGATGACTCTATTTGGCAAGGATCTCATTCAAATTCCATGGAGAACTCAAAAGCTTTACAGACAAGCAAAAGCTAAGAGAATTCAGCACCACCAAACCAGCTCTACAACAAATGCTAAAGGAAATTCTCTAGGCAGAAAACAAAAGAGAAGGAAAAGACCTACAATAACAAACCCAAAACAATTAAGAAAATGGTAATAGGAACATACATACTGATAATTATCTTAAATATGAATGGATTAAATGCTCCAACCAAAAGACAGAGCCTGGATGAATGGATACAAAACCCAGACTTGTATCTATGCTATCTATGAGAGATCCAGTTCAGACCTAGGGACACATACATACTGAAAGTGAGGGGATGGAAAAAGATATTCCACGCAAATGGAAATCAAAAGAAAGCTGGAGTAGCAATACTCATATCAGATAAAATAGACTTTAAAATAAAGAATGTTATAAGATACAAGGAAGGACACTACATAATGATCAAGGGATGAATCCAAGAAGAAGACATACAATTATAAATATATATGCACCCAACATAGGAGCACCTCAATACACAAGGCAAATGCTAACAGCTATAAAAGAGAAAATAGACAGTAACACAATAATAGTGAGGGACTTTAACACCTCACTTACACCAATGGACAGATCATCCAGACAGAAAATTAATAAGGAAACAAAAGCTTTAAATGCCACAACAGACCAGATAGATTTAATTGATATTTCTAGGACATTCCATCCAAACACAGCAGCTTACACTTTCTTATCAAGTGCACAAGGAACATTCTCCAGGATAGATCACATCTTGGGTCACAAATCAAGCCTCAGTAAAGTTAAGAAAATTGAAAACATATCAAGCATCTTTTCTGACCACAATGCAATGAGGTTAGAAATCAATTACATGGAAAAAAAATGTAAAAAACACAAACACATGGAGGCTAAACAATACATTACTAAATAACCAAGAGATCACCGAAGAAATCAGAGGAAATCAAAAAATACTTAGAAACAAATGACAACAAGAACATGATGATCCAAAACCTATGGGATGTAGCAAAAGCAGTTCTAAGAAGGAAGTTTATAGCAATACAATCCTACCTCAAGAAATGAGAGAAATCTCAAATAAACAACGTAACCTTACACCTAACGGAACTAGAGAAAGAGGAACAAACAAAACCCAAAGTTATTAGAAGGAAAGAAATCATAAAGGTCAGAGCAGAAATAAATGAAATAGAAACAAAGAAAACAATAGAAAAGATCAATAAAACTAAAAGCTTGTTCTTTGAGAAGATACAAAAAATTGATAAACCTTTAGCCAGACTCATCAAGAAAAAGTGGGAGAGGACTCAAATCAATAAAATCAGAAATGAAAAAGAAGTTACAACGGACACTGCAGAAATACAAAGCATCCTAAGAGACTACTACAAGCAACTCTGTGGCAATAAAATGGACAACCTGAAAGAAATGGTCAAATTCCTAGAAAAGTATAAGCTCCCAAGACTGAACCAGGAAGAAACAGAAAATATTAACAAACCAATCACAAGTAATGATACTGAAACTGTGATTAAAAATCTTCCAACAAACAAAAGTCCAGGACCAGATGGCTTCACAGCTGAATTCTGCCAAACATTTAGAGAAGAGCTAATATCTATCCTTCTCAAACTCTTCCAAAAAATTGCAGAGGAAGGAACACTCCCAGAATCATTCTAAGAGGCCACCATCACCCTGATACCAAAACCAGACAAAGATACTACAAAAAAGAAAATTACAGACCAATATCACTGATGAATATAGTTGCAAAAATCCTCAACAAAATACTAGCAAGCAGAATCCAACAACACAATAAAAGGTCATACACCATGATCAAGTGGGATTTATCCCAGGGATGCAAGGATTCTTCAATGTATACAAATAAATCAATGTGATACACCATATTAACAAATTGAAGAATAAAAACCATATGATCATCTCAATAGATGCAGAAAAAGCTTTTGACAAAACTCAACACTGCTTTATGATAAAAACTCTCCAGAAAGCGGGCATGAGAGGAACCTACCTCAACATAATAAAGGCCATATAGGACAAACCCACAACAAACATCATTCTCAATGGTGAAAAACTGAAAGCATTTTCTCTAAGATCAGGAACAAGACAAGGATGCCCAATCTCGCCACTATTATTTGACAAAGTTTTTGAAGTCCTAGCCACAGCAATCAGAGAAGAAAAATAACAGGAATCCAAATTGAAAAAGTAAAACTGTCACTGTTTGCAGATGACATGATACTATACATAGAAAATCCTGAAGATGCTACCAGAAAACTACTAAAGCTCATCAATGAATTTGGTAAACTTGTAGGATACAAAATTAATGCACAGAAATCTCTTGCATTCCTATACACTAACAACGAAAGATCAGAAAGAGAAATTAAGGAAACAATCCCATTCACCATTGCAACAAAAAGAATAAAATACCTAGGAATATATCTACCTAAGGAAGTAAAAGTCCTGTACTCAGAAAACTATAAGAAACTGATGAAAGAAATAAAAGATGACACACACAGATGGAGAGATATACCATGTTCTTGGATTGGAAGAATCAATTTTGTGAAAATGACTATACTACTGAAAGCAATCTGCAGATTCAATACAATCCCTATCAAATTACAAAAGGCATTTTTTACAGAGCAAAAGACCCCGAAGAGCCAAAGCAATCTTGAGGAAAGAAATGGAGCTGGACTTCAGACTATACTACAAAGTTACAGTAATCAAGACAATATGGTACTGGCATAGAAACAGAAATATAGATCAATGGAATGGGATAGAAAGCCCAGAGATAAACTCATGCACCTATGGTCAACTAATCTATGACTAAGAAGGCAAGGATATACAATGGAGAAAAGACAGCCTCTTCAATAAGTGGTGCTGGGAAAACTGGACAGCTACACGTAGAAGAATGAAATTAGAATGCTCCCTAACACCATACATAAAAATAAACTCAAAATGGATTAAAGACCTAAATGTAAGACTGGACACTATAAAACTCTTAGAGGAAAATGTAGGAAGAATATTCTTTGACATAAATCATAGGAAGATCTTTTTTGACCCACCTCATAGAGTAATGGAAATAAAAACAAAAATAAACAAACGGGACCTAATGAAACTTAAAAGCTTTTGCACAGCAAAGGAAACTATAAGCAAGACGAAAAGAAAACCCTCAGAATGGGAGAAAATATTTGCAGATGAATCAACAGACAAAAGATTAATCTCCAAAATATAAATACAGCTCATGCAGCTCAATATTAAAAAAACAAACAACCCAATCAAAATATGTGCAGAAGACCTAAATAGACAAAGACAACATACAGATGGCCACGAGGCACATGAAAAGCTGCTCAACATCACTAATTATTAGAGAAATGCAAATCAAAACTACAATGAGGTATCACCTCACACCAGTTAGAATGGGCATCATCAGAAAATCTACAAACAACAAATGCTGGAGAGTGTGTGGAGAAAAGGGAACCCTCTTGCACTTTTGGTGGGAATGTAAATTGATACAGCTACTATGAAGAACAGTATGGCGGTTCCTTAAAAACTAAAAATGGAACTACCATATGACCCAGCAATCCCACTACTAGGCATATACCCAGAGAAAACCATAATTCAAAAAGACACATGCACCCCAATGTTCATTGCAGCACTATTTACAATAGCCAGGTCATGGAAGCAACCTAAATGCCCATCGACAGACGAATGGATAAAGAAGATGTGGTACTATATATACAATGGAATATTACTCAGACATAAAACGTAACGAAATTGGGTCATTTGTAGAGACATGGATGGACCTAGAGACTGTCATACAGAGTGAAGTAAGTCAGAAGGAGAAAAAGAAATATCGTATATTAACGCAGATATGTGGAATCTAGAAAAATGGTACCGATGGACCCATTTGCAAGGCAGAAACAGAGATACAGATGTAGAGAACAAATGTATGGACACCAAGGTGGGGATCTAGGGGTGTGTGGGACGAATTGGGAGATTGGGATTGACATATATACACTAATTTGTATAAAATAGATAACTAATAAGAACCTGCTGTATAAAAAACTAAAATAAAACTCAAATCAAAACCAAAAACTTAAGCTATGACCAGATTAACTTGGCTTTATTGCAATTTTTATATTGGGATTTAGTAAAAGATATAAATAAATAATTAAAAAAGATTACAGTCGGCCCTCTGTATTGACAAGTTCCACATCCATGGATTCAATCAACTATGGATGGAAAACATTTAAAAAGAAAAAAAAAAAACCTCCACAAAGTTGCAAAAGGCAAAACTTGAATTTGCTGTGTACTCTCAACTATCTATGTAGCATTTACATTGTATTTACAACTATGTACATACTATTTACTTTGTTTTAGGTATTATAAATAATCTCGAGATAATTTTAGGTATAGAGGAGGATGTGCATAGGTTATATGCAAATACTATGCCATTTTAAATAAAGGACTTGAGCATTCTTGTATTTTGGTATCTATGGGGAGGGTCTTGGAACCAATCCCCCACAAGTATCAAGGGACCACTGTATATAAGAGAGTATGGAAACTAGTACTTTTAATACATTTTAATGTCACAATATGTAGAAAATCATAATCTTTAATTGGCACATTGGAATAATTTGGAAGTGATTTCAGGGGTGGGGTGGTCTATGTGAGACTTGATGAGAAACATCATATTTTCTGTATTTTATTTCTCAGTAATAAAAAGTCTCAATTAACGTTTTCAGAAGTTTTAATGAACAACTTAAACTTGCTAAATGAACATAACTTCTTTTGTATCAGTTTTGATGCTTGAAATAGCTCCATACAGGGCTTCCCTGGTGGCGCAGTGGTTGAGAATCCGCCTGCCGATGCAGGAGACACGGGTTCGTGCCCTGGTCCGGGAAGATCCCACATGCCGCGGAGCAACTAAGCCCGTGAGCCATGGCCGATGGCCGCTGAGCCTGCGCGTCCGGAGCCTGTGCTCCGCAACGGGAGAGGCCACAACAGTGAGAGGCCCGCATACCGCAAAAAAAAAAAAAAAAAGAAAAAAAAAAAAGAAATAGCTCCATACAATAATTTCAATTGATAAAAATTTTAAATGGTTATAAAATGGATTTATATTTTGTTATCTCCTGTAACCATATCTGTAACCCATTCACAGCCCATTATTAAGCCATGACAGTTTGGTTGTAAAACAGTGCATTACTCTATCTTCCCTGGCTTCAAATTGGCATTCTCTTCATACATTCTTTGCCTTCTAAACTTTGCAATTTAATAAAGATAAGATGGAAAACAGACCATATAGAATCTTAAGGGGAGTTTACAGATCTGTTATAATCTTCAATGCAGCTCTTCAATCTCCTATACGTTTTTTTTTTTTTTTTCTTTTCCATTTACAACATATTTTTCTCTATTTCTGGCTGTTATGAAATATTTACAACATTTATTGAGCATTTAGAATTAGTAAACATTCATCCATCTCAGTGCTTTCCATATAAACTAATTACCACAAATCTGTTTAAAATAGATGGCATTAATATTCCACTTATGTTGCAAGGATGCTAAAGTATACTGTGTCCAAGATTGCAGACCCAGGCAGTGTGGCTCAGCATTTATTCTCTTAACCACAGACTCTGATACCGCTGCTCTGGTGCTTGAAGCCTTCCAAGGGATAAGAAACTAGCTCACTGTAGAAATACCCCCATTTTTTTTTCAGATAGCTCTTATGTTTATACCTATTTTTCTTCATGTTGAGCTAATATATGATTTCTAATAATTACCCAAATTGGGCTTTCCCTATTAGCTAATGCAAAATGATGCCTTATTAAGGGCTGCTACAGGGCTGCTTTTGAAATATTTTGAGACAATTGTTCTCCAGTCTTAAAAGGAACCCTTCTTATTCCTCTTGGAACGTCTGAGTCCTTTCCCCTCTCTAATGGTTACACAGGTATAAATAGGCCTCTTAAGCTGTAAGACCATGACTTTCACCTAAAGTTTCTGGTCTGCTCTATCACAGAGTGAGGACATAATAGCAACTCCTCCATTCAGATACCTCAACTTCCACTAATGAAAAATCAAATTAACATTTTTGGCAGCTTCATTATAATCTTATTATCAATTTTATGTGGGTAGGAAAGGACCAGCTTACTTATTTAGAATCTTGTGCTGTATAGGGATGATGTTTATTTTATCACTCCACAAGGAGGAGACTGATCATGGAATGTATGGACTGGAGAGGTCCTCAATTCTGGGATCTGTCCTTTAACCACACTCTCTATGGAGGAACCTACGCTTTCAAGTACTCCCTTGCCAACAGCCATGACTTATGGCATCAATTGTGCAAATGAGAGAAATCATGTGGCCACAGTGGGAGGCAATCAGCCAAAATAAATTGGGGGAGAGATGAGAGACTGTGAGACTGAAGGCTCTTGTTTGAACTTGGAGGTGAACGAGAGCTGCCTGGGACAAAACCAGTGCATGAGACAAATTAAGGAAATAAAATATTTAGAAATGTAGTCTTGGAATAATAGCAGACTTTGAGGTCTGGCTTTTAACCAGAGCCTAGAATTGGTGGTTCTTTGGTCTAAATAAAACATTCATTCAGTCATTACAAACTGAACAAATATGGTGAGGTCATGTTCAGAAGGAGAGTTTGACTCATTCTTAAACTCCTAATTCCCTGAAACCAGTGTATACAATTTTCTAACAATGTAATTGGAATGATAGTGAGGTGAGATTTTTAAATTTTCAAACCATTCCTAACAATTAAACTGAAGGTATCCATGAACAGTCTATAAAGAAAATGCCCATGTTGGGTCAGGTAACCTAAAACTGTATTCCTGCAGTACTATTATTTAATATTTAATCTCTCTCTGCTTTAATTTCTTCCTTTGTAAATTGGGATTAATATATCTGTTTCAGAGAATTAAATGTGACATTTCACAGGAAAATCATTTTTGAAGTATAACCTACTATTCAGATGTCAGCTATTACCATTAACACTTATGACATTATTCATATTTCTTAAAGATTCTTTTCTATATATGAAGTTCCTCATTATTGAAAACAGTTGGGAATCTTCTAAAAGTGCTCTTTAGAGATTGGTAGCCAACCACCAAACTCTTTCTTCTCTTCTTCCATAGCAGTAGAATTGTAGTTGATTCAGTTCCTAGACATCCTTACAGATGTCCCAGTTTATGTGAGTCAAAATGATATGTGCCACTTCCAGGATAATTTCTTAAGATGAGGCAGAGCTTCCTGAGTTTTTCTTTTTACTTCCCATCAGTTCTAAATTGGACGTGGTGGTAACATATGAGAAAGACACCTCAGAGGATGGTGAAGAAAAAATATGAATGAAAACTGGATCTCTGAATCACTCTGTGGACCAAAGCTGCCTGATACCCTCGAAGCCCCACCCTGTACTGTTTTGGATAGAGAACTGTAGTTTTTAAGTCACTGATTCTTTGGTGTCTGTTCGATACAATAGCTTAGTCAATCTTAGCTAATAAAAATTATATACATGACGTTTTGCAGTATTTCCATGCTTTCTCTATGATCACAGAAAACACTTTGCAGAAAATTAGGAAATGTCCTAAATAATAAAAACTCAAATTGGCAACATGGAATAAATAGCACTGATAGCCTACTGCTGGTTAAAATGATGAATTAGTTAGGTTTTTTTTAGTACTGGGAAAATTTTATACTTATAAACGTTTATCAAAAACAAATAAATTAACCTTGACACAGTAGTATTAAAGTACGGGCCTTATTCAAATTTTACCATTAAAAAAAATTAATGTTATTTTTCTGTTCCAGATCTAATCAAGGATTCCACATTTCATTTAATTGTCATGCCTATGTGGTCTCCTCCAATGTGTGACAGTCTTTAGTCATTGCTTGTGTTTTATGACCTTGAAACGTTTGACAAGTACTGGTTATTTGTAGAAAGTCCCTCAGCTTAGGTTTGTCTAATGTTTTCTCATGATTAGATTGACACTGTGGATTAATGAGAAGACTATCACAGCAGTGCTGTGCCCTTCTCAATACATTGTATCAGGGGCTACATGAAGTCAGTACATATGACTGGAGACAGTAAACTTAACCACTTGGTCGTGGAAGTGTCTTCTAAGATTTTTCATTCTAAACTTTTTTTTTCTGTTGTAATTATTAAATACTATAGAGAAATACTGTACAAATATCCTGTTTCAGCTTAAACTTTTATCCAACTCATTTTAGCATCCATCTTTGGATCTTGCCTGTGATAATTTTTACTCTAGTGTTCAAATGGTGGTTTTCTATTTTCTCTTAGTACTTTTGAATGTGTTAAGTGAAATTCTTCTGTAAGGAGAGTCACTGATTTTTCCCACTTAAATTTATGCATTAATTAATTTATTTACATTATTATATACTTATAGATTTTTATTTCAGGGTTTTTAATCTCAAATACCACAGTAACTTATTCTATTGTTCAAGCTAATCAGACTTTGTCCATTGGGAGATCCTTCAGTTTGGCTCCTGTGCCCTTCCATATGCCTACCTCCTTCATTTTCTTTTTTTATTCACACTCCTTTACTTCTGGCACTACATAATGTTCCAGGCTCATCTCATATTTTCCTGCCTCACACCTTGAGAAAACCATTCTCCCAGGAGCCCTGGTTCCTTTATTAGAGAGTAGCATTTAGAAACCAATATCTGGGGACTTCCCTGGTGGTCCAGTGGTTAAGAACCTGCCTTCCAATGCAGGGGATGCGGGAATGATCCCTGGTCAAGGAAGATCCCACATGCCACGGGGCAACTAAGCCCACGTGCCACAACTACTGAGCTCCTGCGCTCTAGAGCCCGTGCATCACAACTAGAGAGCCTGCATGCTTCAACCACTGAGCCCGTGTGCTGCAACCACTGAGCCCGCACGCTCTGGAGCTCACGTGCCACGACTAGAGACGCCCACACACTGAAACTAGAGAGAAGCCCTCAACGAAGATCCCGCATGCCGCAGCTAAGACCAGACACAGCCAAATAAATTAATTAATTACTTAATTAATTTTAAAAACCCGATATCTGGGCATGAGATGTGCTAATTTGCGAATAGGATGTCACTGATGCTAGCCGCATTCACTGGATAAAGCTAACAAATATGTGTGCGAACTCATGCATGCACACATATCCATAGCTATTTTTCTATTTACCTGTGTGTACAGACCTATATTTTTTTAATAAGTCAATATTGGTACCATCCACACTAATCCAGCACTGCAGGATTCATTCTCACCTTTCCCCTTTCTTTATTACAACTTCTCTCTCTGCTAGCATGAGACTGGATCTTATTATCTATATATACTCACTTATTTGTTCAGCCCTAGTATACAAATAGAACAGTTTTAGACTTCTAATCCATACCTCTAAGAGAAATCTACACACTAGAACACACTGTTTCAGTTCCTTTTGCCCCCATCCCCTTGAATGTGATTAAGTGATTTATATGTAATACTGCTTCTCCTTCCTCCCCAACATCCCCTACCTGGCTGATTTATTCTTTAATTTACACTTAATAACATTTTCTTTTTATTGTGTACGATTCTATGGGTCTTAACAAATGCATGGAGTCATTTGTTCACCACAGCAATTCCGTATACAACAGTTCTATCACTCAACATTCCCCCCAAGCTAGACATTCCTCAACTGCTGGCAACGACTGACTTGTCTTTCACCATGTACTTTTACCTTTTCCATTGCCATATAAAAGAAATCATATAGTATGTGGCCTTTGGGGACTGGCTTCTTTCACTTAGCAAAATATATTTAAGATTCATCCATGTTGTTGTGTGGATCAATAGTTTGCTTCTTTTTATGGCTAATACTTCATTGCAGGTATATGCATACTGCAGTTTGTTGATACCTTCAGCAGCTAAAAGTCATGTAGCTGTTTCCAATTCTTAGCAATAATGGACAAAGCTAATATAAATACTCATGTCTTTGTGTGAATATACCTTTTTATTTATTCTAGTCAGATATCTAGGAGTAGGATTGCTTGGTAATACAATAGGTGTATGTTGAATTTTATTTAAAAACTGCCAAATTCTTTTCCTGTTTGGAAATGGCTGAGACGTATTTTAATCCTACCAGCAATGTATGTGAGTTTCAGCTGCTCAGCAAGCTCACCACTCTTTGATATTGCTAGTTGTCAGATTTTACACATTCTAATCGATGTGTTATGATGTCTCTCATTGTGGTTTTAATTGGCATTTCCCTAAAGATTAATGATCTTGAACATCTTTTCATAAGCTTATTAGCCCTTCTTACATTTTCTTTTGTGAAGTGTTTGTTCAAATCTTTTGCCTATTTAAAAAATTGGGCTATTCGCTTTTTATTATTTGTTGAATATTTAGAGTTTAAAAAAAATTTCTGATATGATAGCTTTATCACATATATACTTTGCACAGGTTCTTTTCCCCCACTGTATTTTGTCCTTTCCTTCTCTTAACTGGTTATTTTGCAGGGAGAAATTTTAATTTTAATGAAGTTCAGTTTATCCATTCTTACTTTCATGCATTGTGTTTTGGTGTCTGAGTCATCAAACTTGGGTCACAAACCTCTTTGTCTGACCCAAGTTCATACATATTTTCTTCTATGCTTTCATCTAGAAATTTAATAGATTTACTTTTTCTTTGATTTACTTTTTATATTTAGGTCCATGGTCCATTTCCAGATGATTTGGTATAAGGTTTGAAATTTAGGTGAGTTTTTATTATTCTGCATATGAACGAAGGAATTCGACTTAAAGTTACCATTAAATTCCAGAAATGAAAGATAAAACTAGCTACTAAGATGCTATCAGTTACAAGTGACAATTTACCTCTCTATTATCTTCTGACTACCATACCACCCTACTCCACCCCAAAACCTGTTAAAGACAAAGGGCTCAGTACTTGTGGCTCACGGGCTCTAGAGCACAGGCTCGGTAGTTGTGGCACACAGGCTCAGTTGCTCTGCTGCATGTGGGATCTTCCTGGACCAGGGCGAACCCCGTGTCCCCCGCATCGGCAGGTGGATTCTCAACCACCGCACCACCAGGGAAGCCCCTAGATCAACATTATTAAGTGGAACGTTAGAAGAGAAAGAGCAGCATGACTTTGTGAGTCTAGGGCACAGTGGGTGCCAGGTGAAAAATCCAAAGGAAACAGAAAAAGGGAAATGATTACTGATGAACCAGAATTTAACTACTATATTATACCCTTAAAATCCATTCCTTAAAAAACAGTTATTACACGGCTTAAAATTCACATCCTGCAGAATCTCAACTGATGAAAAAGTTACAAAGGGAGTGTGAAACTCAACTTGAAATAAAAGTTACTCTACATGGAGAGAAATGTCAAAAACAGAACTAGGGAAGATGCTAGGACCCTCTAGGTTCCACGTTCCTGAGTGACTTTCTGGAGTTCCTAAGATATCTAATCTAGGTTTGCTTATTGTTAGTACAAGAACACCCATGTATATAAGCAAACTTAGTGTATATTGTGGGCAAAATCATCACAGAATGATAGAATATAGACCCTGAAAGAGATCCAGACACTTAGACCATCTCCTCCACCTAACAGGCTAGTGATCATCTGGTCCCTACCTGGCTCAGCCTTGTGTGATTTTTTTTTTTTTCCTCCTAATTTTCTATATAGCCTTTATCTCCATAGTTGGTGTTTCCCAGACATAATATGGACAATTCTTATCACCTGAAAGGGTAAACTGATACTGAGATATACTTGAGGCCTTTCTTAGCTACGGAGCTAATATAGTGAGTGAGTAGAGAGCCCAGCATCCTTTAGTTCACTCAGAGATTGCTGCTCAGCAGCTGAGACTATCAACAGCTTTCCTTCATTCACCTGGTCAGTATTTATCAAGCATCTGTGTCAGACCCTGAGCTAGGCACTGAGATGACCATAGTATATAAAAGTCTCTTCCTACTCCCAGTGATCTTTACATTTAATTTATTTAAAAACATATTGTCGGCAGGGGAGGGGGAAGGGAGATGTTTCTTTTCAAGAGTGTACTAGTGTTTCTCAACACGGGTACACACCCACAGCTAAGGTGTGTGTTCTATGACACATGGCACCTATGATGTGTTTCTTAAGGAAAAAGAAATAATAAATCACTTTTGATCTTCACTTCCTGAGTGAAGGGATGAAAATATTTTCAGCAAATTGTTGAGATACTTCCTATTGTAAAACAGTTCTTAGAGACTTGGAAGAGTTATTTGCTTACATCAGTTTTTAGGAAGTAATTCATAGAAGAACAATTCAATTGCAAAGGCTAATATTGTTCCTCAAGCTACACCCTCTCTGCCTTTCTGTAGAAAAACACTGCCCAGACTTCCTATTAAATACAATCTTTTCCTAAAAGAAGGCAAGTGGCATCGATTTTTAAACAATGGAATGCCATCTGGAATGATAATTTGTAGTAGAGAAGGTAGCTAAAAAAAATGAGTGTCATAATTAAGGAGAATGTACATGCAAAAAATGAAGAGTGTTTCATTAAATTTTAACCAATAAACCACTTACAATCTTATTCAAAACAGAGGCTTTGAATTCAGACAAGGCAGAACAGAGAAACACAGATAAATATTCTATTCTCCAAAGTGTGTGTGTGTGTGTGTGTGTATACAGATATATACACACATAGAGACATATACAAATGTATACTATATTTATATAATATATAAATATATTTATGAAATGTTTCTGAATCTTTAAGTATGATTTTACATGGATAGCATGAGAAATTTAGAAATAAAATAGAAAAAAATTTTCAAACATATGAAAATAATTCAATACTAAGTCTGAAAAGATGATCAAACTGATACTCTTATGAACAAATAATGTAGTTTTCAACTTGCTGAAAATATTTTCTGGTCACTATCTGTGGTTTGAATTTTCATGAGTTATAATTATGATATTTCCTTCAAGATTGTATTTTTAAAGCATAAATCTATTTTAAAATTATACATGGCAAATAATCTCCTAAAGATATGTTAGTTGAGATTTTAAAAAAATCTTGTTTCTCACAAATTCTACTAAAAATTGTGTCATCATGGATATCCTTGTAAGCATTTAAATATGAATATTCATTCTTTGTGCTCCACAGTGGTATGTGTGTGACAGTATTATACGCCACCTGGACCTCTGATCATCACCCAGGATTAGAAAGATGTTACATTAAGTGGCAGTAGATTGACTCTCACAGCACCCCTTCTCACGACAAGAAACCATGATGCCCATGAGACGTACATAGTGAGAGAGTTTTGACTTGGAAGTGTCAGGAAGTAGGGGGATCTACCCTCAGGATATGCAGGTCAAAGTTTGAAGGAAAATATGTTAAAAAAAATAGAAGAGTAAAAATATGGGTAAAATAAACATACAAAGAAATCATGTTAAAGGCACCCACTTTAGAAGGTATTTCACACGTACGCTCTCACAGAGTCAGCTTTTCAATGTCTGAAAATCTCAACTAAAATTATTCAGTGAAATGCTGGAGATTTTAGACAAGAGATAAGAATATAGATGTGACTGAGATTCCATGAAAACATGTTGCTAAGAAGTATGTTGGTATTAACCGCTTCTTACTATCTTCTGGAGGAATGTTTTTTCAACCCCATATTAATTACTTGTGTATATTTTCTGAAAAATGCTTTCTCTCTGTATATATAGTTTTACAATCACTGTAATTATTGGTTTTTACTTTTAATATTCTTACAAACCCCAGTAAATCATCATTGAGATTCAAGAATATTTCTTCAAGAAGGGTAATATACTGCTGAGTTCTATAAGCTACAAGAATGTTTACATGCCACCGTGTAAAAATTATCACTTATAAATTCTTTTATGGAGCTTGCATATAATAATTTATGAAAGTTTGGCATATTTCCAAAATACTTTCTTTTGTACCTGCTACATGATCATTTAACTTAATGTTTGAGAGGACATGCTATTGTTTACCAAAGCAGACTAAACAGTTTCTAAAAAACATGAACCACTTCTCTTGCCTAACAAATGATTTCTCCTGTATTTCTTAAATTATTTGTTCTCTTGGATAATTCATATTTCTGTGCTCCAATTGTATTTGTTTAGCAGTATAGAGATTTACCTTCACATTTCATTAATATTCATTTCATATCTTATTTCATAATTATTCTTAATGGTTTGGTTTTGCTTAAACATTTCCTACTAACAAGATTAGATGTACCAAATTTGTAAATTTTATTAATTTATAAACATATAAATTTTACTTTAAAAGTGATTAGAGGGCTTCCCTGGTGGCGCAGTGGTTGAGAATCCGCCTGCCGATGCAGGGGACACGGGTTCGTGCCCCGGTCCGGGAAGATCCCACATACCGCGGAGCAGCTGGGCCCGTGAGCCATGGCCGCTGAGCCTGTGCATCCGGAGCCTGTGCTCCGCAACGGGAGAGGCCACAACAGTGAGAGGCCCGCGTACCACAAAAAAAAAAAAAAAAAAAAAAAGTGATTAGACAAGAACCAAGAATACATAATCTGTATTGTGTCATCCTCATTTCCTAGCTTTCTTGACCACTGGGGAGAAAATTCTAGATTTGGTGCCTAAACGTGGATATGACCACACAGTGTCAGGTATGGGAACATAGATTGCCATGGGAACTGATGTGGAAAAAAACTGTAATTTAAGTATATTAAGTATTCTTCAAGAGGATGATATAGATCAATTATACGACTTTCCCCCTAAAATATCCATTTCTTAAACTAACCATTTCTTTTCAAACTAAGTGTTATCTATCAAATATGGTTCTATGACCAATCACAAAATCACCTATGATATTTTCTGGAGGTAATAAGAGGTATACCTTCTTTCTTCTCCCTTTTACTTCAATTTCTTTACCATTTGCTCTCCTCTGCCACCAACTTCTGCAACCGCTAATCTCACTTAAACATTTTTTTTAAAAAAATTAAGCTCCTAAGGCTCTAAAAAAAGAAGTATCAGAAACTAGAATCAAACTCTGGAAATAGACTGGAAAGGATTAGAATATAGCAACTAGACCTGCCTTTTCAAGATAGGACAAAGGCATCTTGGGCCAGGCTCCATTTTAGTTGCAAAGAATACAGTGATGAAAAGGGCTCTCTGGCTTTGAAGATTTTATGCACTCAGGGTACAAAATGACCAACTGTACTTTGACGGTACCTTCAAAATTCCTACAACTGATGACTTTCAACTTTTTTTTTAAGTGGCACATATGATAGCTGATATTCAAATACATTGCGCTGCTATGAGAATATACAGGCTTATGAATATTTCTATCCCACTAGTTACTAGTGGTAATTCCAAAGTAATGGTTATCATAGAGGCTACAACGATTTGATGACTGGATATTCTGCAAGTCAGATGCTACTGGTCATCAGCACCCAGTGGCAACTATTAGGACTGAACTCAAGTCTCTGGAGAAGCATGGTTAAAGCAAACAGAACCAAGTATTCTTGGATGAACTCAAGTATTAGGCCAGTATTGAAAGAATAAACCAAAACACTCCTGTACTAAAATTGATACAAAGGTCAAGGACTTTGTTTTAAACCTAACACAGAATCCTTGAATTTAGAAGTATAATTTACAGTCAAAAAAGATCTAGTGGCCCCAATGATTTGAAAACAAGTCATGGCTTAGAGTTCTTCTTAACTAATGGCAGGACTGGTTGACAACCTCAGGGACAACTGAGACTGTGAGAGGAGACAATATACCTAAAAGCACCTGGCCCATTATTTGACAGTTGGTCAATAAAGTTTCTATCTCCTTTTTGAATGCACTAAGATCATCCTCAACCATTCCATGACAGGTATGCAAAGGAGTGATTTATATATATATTTTTAACATCTTTATTAGAGTATAATTGCTTTACATTGTTGTGTTAGTTGCCACTGTACAACAAAATGAATCCATGCCACTCTCTCACTTCATCCCAGCTTACCCTTCCCCCTCCCTGTGTCCTCAAGTCCATTCTCTACATCTGCATGTTTATTCCTGTCCTGTCCCTAGGTTCTTCAGAACCTTTTTTTTTTTTTTTTTTTTTTTTTTTTTAGATTCCATATATATGTGTTAGCATATGGTATTTGTTTTTCTCTTTCTGACTTACTTCACTCTGACAGACTCTAGGTCCATCCACCTCACTACAAATAACTCAATTTCATTTCTTTTTATGGCTGAGTAATATTCCATTGTATATATGTGCCACATCTTCTTTATCCACTCATCTGTCGATGGACACTTAGGTTGCTTCTATGTCCTGGCTATTGTAAATAGTGCTGCAATGAACATTGCGGTACATGACTCTTTTTTTTTTTCTTTTTTAAAATTTTTGGCTGTGTTGGGTCTTCTTTTCTGTGCAAGGGCTTTCTCTATTTGCAGTGAGCGGGGGCCACTCTTCATCGCAGTGTGTGGGCCTCTCACTGTCGTGGCCTCTCTTGTTGCAGAGCACAAGCTCCAGATGCGCAGGCTCAGTAGTTGTGGCTCATGGGCTTAGTTGCTCTGCGGCATGTGGGATCTTCCCAGACCAGGGCCTGAACCCATGTCCCTGCATTGGCAGGTAGATTCTCAACCACTGCACCACTAGGGAAGCTCCACGACTCTTTGAATTATGGTTTTCTCAGGGTATATGCCCAGTAGTGGGATTGCTGGGTCATATGGTAGCTCTATGTTTAGTTTTTTGAGGAACCTCCCTACTGTTCTCCATAGTGGCTGTATCAATTTACATTCCCACCAACAGTGCAGGAGGGTTCCCTTTTCTCCACACCCTCTCCAGCATTTATTGTTTATTATTCTCTCATAAATCCAGAGAAATTTAACCCACAGAGGATTATAAAAAAGCAGTCTATATCATGCTTCATCCTGTGACAGAGCAACAGTTAGCAATCGCATCAGCCCCCTCTGAAAATAAATTTCTCTCTTATTCACCAATATATTGATGAAGAAATTAAGAGACCTTAATGTTATTAAGCCAAGGAATTGGTTTTAACAATATCAATTGTAGGTGACACTTAAAATATTTAATTTGAGAAATTCTTTCCACCCCATTCCTTTTGTAGAACTACACATTATGGGAACTAGGGAAAACAAGGACCCCTTCAACTCAAAGCTCTACAAGGGAAGCCATCATATCACAAAACTGAATCATGGTGCAAGGAGGCCATCTGCACACCCCTTTTCTCTACTGAATTTCAAATGTTAGGCACAAAGAAACATCCAGCCAGCATCATCCGACTCCCCATGAACTGTCAGTAAGATAAGGCTAAAAGGTTTCAACCACTGATTTTTTTTTTTTCCTCAGAAAGAATACCATTTAAACTTTACGTCTCATAGTTTACATTCAATATATAAGCATCTGAATATCACTCTTGTATTATGTGTATATTTGAATAACTCCTTATATTGACATACTTTCAAGAAAATTTTCTTTAGAAATCTGAACAAGATGTTCAAGAATGCAAAACTGGTTTTTAGTAAACCAAGTTGAACTTAAAAGTGATGCTGTGAAGAAAAGAACAACAAAATGTTTCCTAGTGGTTATGTATGATTGTTTTATTAGGTTTGATAAGACTAAACAGTCCAAAGATTTGACAGTCCTGACACCTGGCATATGAAAGATGGAATTCCTGAATGGAAATTATTCTTATTGAACTTTTCTGAAGACTTTGGCTGGAAAGATGTATCTTTTCCAAAGCAAGTACATTCTCGGCGCTCCTTCAACTGGCTGAAAAATGAGGTACGGAATTCTTTGCTTAATGGGAAATCTACTGCTGTTTTAATACATATTTTTTGGAACTTAAAAAAAAATTCTGTCATCACTTTTCCTTTGTAGAAATAAATATGACACCATATGGGAAAAAATGTTAAAGCTCCATATGTATAGAGTAATGTTCTGAATTTAAAGATGAACTAATGCTAACCTCCATTTTATGATTAGAAAATACTGAAAACAAATAGCCATACAAGTTTATATGCTTCACAGTTGCTATGCACAACACCAAGATGATATGGCTACTCTGTACTTGGCCGTGTTTAGGTAAAATCAGAGGTGTTTATAATAATTATGTGGCTACATTATTTATCTTACTGGTTCTACTTTGTGATGCACAACAGACCCGTTATTGTACTTCAGCTCAGATATTTATATACAATACAGTTCAAAGAACTGATTCTCATTCTTCTACCTACTGCTTAAAGAATGTAGGACAGCAAACTAAATAAAAAGAGGTCATAAATCACAATAGTACAGATGTTGAAAAGGGAAAGTGCTTTTTTGGTCTGTCAATGTGTCACATGAATTTTTAAGATATGAAATCCATAAAAAATAGTTTCATGACTGAAAACAAAAAAGGAGAGTACGGATTAATTGAACAAAGAAATAGAGGATTCTTTAGAACTGATTCAGAGCCTAGTGGACGGAGCTATCCACTTTGAAAGGTCTAAGACACAAAAGAATTCTGTGATTTGGCTATCACCTCTACTCAGTCCCAGGCTCAACAGTAGGAGTCAATATGGGGTCCCTAATTGGGATATGGAGCCAATTGGTATTCTTATACATTTGCCTCTTTAACCTATTTGAATATGTTCCATATGGGTCTAATGTGTTAGTAGGTGATGGACCGGGATTCATGAGTCCAGAAACATGAGCCAAGTGAGATTCTATCTCAGATATGATTAACATCTACTATCGAATACACTTCAGATGGCAGAGAACCTCCTTCCTTCTGAGATATCCCATCTTACCTTTAATCCACTGTGGCTTTTTTTTTTTTTTTTTTTTTTTTTTTTTTTTTTTTTTTGCGGTACGCGGGCCTCTCACTGTTGTGGCCTCTCCCACTGTGGAGCACAGGCTCCAGATGTGCAGGCCCAGCGGCCATGGCTCACGGGCCCAGCCGCTCTGCGGCATGTGGGATCTTCCCGGACCGGGGCACGAACCCGCGTCCCCTGCATTGGCAGGCGGACTCTCAACCACTGCGCCACCAGGGAAGCCCTCCATCTTACCTTTAATCCAAACATGATCTCCCTTTACCTTTTGCTCATTTTCCTCTGGCATCTAAAGAAATATCTCTTGTTCTACATGGTAGTTTCAAACATGTGAAGATAGTACTCGCGTCCCTCAGCTTACATGTCCAACTGAATATTTTTCTCCAGAGAAAACATTCTCAGCTCTTTCTGTCATTTTAAAAATGTTAACCGGTGTCATGTTTTTCTTAATTGCACATTAAGTGAGTTATTGTTCATCTCAATACATTTAAAAATGTGCCATTCAGCACACCCCAAACATACTCCTGTTGTAGAGAATAGGAACACCATCACTCCCTTCTTTATTTGCTGATCACAGGTAATATATCATACCTTGTACAGCATTTACAATGAACCACTCTTCTCTCACACTGCCAGTTTCATTCATTAACTGAATTACTTCCATACCATTAATGAGCTAAGTCTCACTCCATTTACGCGCATGCACACACACACACACACACACTCACACACACACAGAGAAATTCTATGACCAACTAAAACAATGAGGCTTAAGAAAAATAATTTTGAATTGAAGTAAATAAATATTCATTGTATTTGAGGGAGATAAGTGGCATTATTAGTTATTCATTTGGCAGTTTAAATATTTCTTGCCCTTCCCTTGCAATAATTTATGTGTAGACAGCAAAGCAATACCCTCATCTATAGTCAAGTTCCTTATCCACATGAGCTTTTTACTTGATATTTTACCTGATGTCTCAAATAATTGACATCGCTGTGTCATTTTTTACATACTTCTCTATTCCAATACTTGGTGTAATTTCAAACTTCTATTAAGATGCAGGTATCAAGCTTCAGCTCTGGGATCCCAGGCAAATATTTCAGGTTGGTGCTTGTCTTTCTCTTTTGTTAACTGAAAAATAAATGGCTCCTCTTTTGAGATTATTCATTGCATTATTCATACTTCTGCACACAACTGAGGCCCAGGTACACTCATCATTTGACAAAAACTAGAGAAAGAAGAGGAAAGGAAACTTAGAGATGAATGATCTTAGCTCTCACCTGTCACAGTATCTGTGGGAATAACCACAGGTTGTTGACTGTGACTACTGGTTTTGTTATATTTGCCCTCCATAAAAGTTTTAAATTTCCTTTTGAACGCTCAAATGTCCAAGGAATGTTTCAACAGCACTAAAGATGTCTCACTCATTGCAAAGATTATCAGAGCTTTCAAGTGCATTGGATATTTGGCTAGCAAAATTTTTAAGTGTATACTTTTATCCTTTACTATTGGGAAATTATATAATAAATATGTATTATTTCTCAGTAGTTACTGATCTGTGCAGTTATGTAAAATTCTTGCTTTCATTTTTATTATTCTTATAGTGGGATCAGTTGATGAGAAAAATATGACTGGTCTTTGCATCTTATTTACCCACTCCACTATAAGAACAGAGGATTTAAAAGCCAATTTAAATTGAGGGGAAATAGTGTGTAGTTTCTGAGAAAGCAACAAGGAGGAAAACAGAGCAGCAAGAGTACAAAGTCTGAGAATGTGCCCCCAACTGAAGATGCTACGGTGTTAGCAGGTCATGCTACCATGACAGGATGGTGGAATGAGACTCATGTTGACTCAGTTTCAAATACATTCCAGTAAGAGAGACTGAGGTAGCAGGATGGACATAAGACACATCTTTATATGCAATGCATATTCATAAAATATCTGAGTTCCGGTGTTGTCACTCCAAGAACTCTCAGCAGATGATGTTATTCAAGAGATTTCTGAGAACACCTGTGCAGAAGATGGTGCTGTGAGCTCTGTAACCAACCTGGGCACTCTCCACCAAAGGCACATGGCTCTGTCCCACTTCCTAAAGCCTGGTGAGGAGGACTTTCACAAGAAGACTTGGAGAGCTAAAAGATGTGTGTCTCTGCAGCTGTGGGGGTCACATCGAAAGCACTAGTGGGCAGAAGAAGTGCCAACTAATTGCTTGGTGACAAGCCAGAAGAATGCTGCAACACTGTGGAGTTTCTCAGGGCACAGCATGTGAGAGTATGTTCTGCAGATCAGAATGGGCCATGTGAGCTGGCATGAGGTCACCTAAGATCATGCCAAGAATGGTGATTAGAAGACTGAGGAGACCTCAGCTAAGAGAGACTTGATATGGTGTATCACAGAGGGTATCATAGGGTGTGTCACAGGATGCTGAAGAAGAACACAAAGTATCTGCTCGGAATAGACATTGGCATGGGGCTGTAGAATAGAGGTTTCCACAGGTGAGGGTCCCTGAAGTGACTGAAAGTGCATCACAAGAGAAAGTCTAGTTTAACTACGGGCCAAGGCCAGGAGTACAGCTAACTTATAACATCTGACTCTGTCTTGTGATCCCTTTTGCAGGCTCTAGCCTAAGGCTGATCTAGGCTAGAGAAGAGATTTTTGCTTCATCAAGTTAAGAGGTTAACTTGGTCTGGACATGCTAATAACTGAAATAAGACAGTGTTTGTGACAAAGTGACCAATTACATAAAGAATGAGCAGAACATAAAGGGACTTTGATTTCATCCAAGTTTTCCTTCACGAATAGAGAAGAATTCTACCACTGAATAAGACTTAATGGGGCTGCAGGAAACAAAAATAAAGTTGCATTTTGATCAGTTACAATGCATGATTCTTGCTACTTTGGAGGGGGTAGCAAGGCGTCAGAAGATACTGAGCTTCAGGACATCACTAGGAGAACAGATGGTGGACTTTGAAGCTGTAAATTTAGGCAAAATGCTCTCTCCTCATCCTGGTGACAAACCAGTGGTGGTTCCTACCCTCAGGAGACCAGTCCCACTTGATTGGTATGCACAGACAAATAGAAAATGAAATCCAAAAAAACAGGAGGCCCTCTTTAAACGTTCTGTATTTTATACAATTTGGGGGACCTGAGGATGTGCAATATGAGAGATTAAATTTCTCACCAGTGACTGAGAGTCAATTTTATTTTTATTCAGAAATATGTTTTGATACCTAAATGTTGTGGTTTTATTTGAAAAACATAATACTTGCTTTATTCCAAAAAGTTTGTGGAATAGAAGGAAATGCATGGCAGTAGTGGAATCAGGACACGTAGTAGGTGAAAAGGCCATTGGAAGGGCATCTGTCAGTAGTGGGTGAGTATTGAGTCAGTAATATCTATAGACAATTCACAAACAGCCTGGAATTTCTGTGCGTCGATGTTATCTCTGCAGCTCCTAGGACATATTTCGCTGTCTGCTGTGTAGCTGTATATAGCACAAACACTCTAAGAGAATTTTAGAAGACTTCTAATCTTGCTTCCCTTTCCTTCCTGGCAAGTTCTCTGTGTTTTTTGTTGTTCTTTTGTTTTGTTTTGTTTTTGTTTTCAATCCTTAATAGGCAGAAGTTTTGCACCTCTGGAAATAAACTGCAATTTTATGGCTCTTCCTGATGAGTGAATTTTTCAGCAACCATATGGTATGGCTGGCTCTGACTCTATTGAACTCTAATAATGTTCAGTCTGTGGAGCAGCTTGTTCATTCCAATCTTTTGTAAGCCTTGCTATATTGATTGCGGTCTTTGATAAACCAAGTTGTTGAGTTTTTGGTCTCTGCCAGAAGTTTTAAATAAGACAGTTTGAAAGTCAGCTTTGGTTGAGTTTTATTTTGCAAAATTTGCTTTCTCCTATGCCATAGGCATGATAAATTTATGGCATAACTTTTCATTTTCTTTTTGATTATTTCAGAAAATATTTGCTTCTGAAGCCCTTACATGTGAACTGCTTGAGTCTCCTGAGATAGTCTTAATGTCCCTTCTCATTTGATACGTATCAGAGTATTTTCTTTCTGTCATAAGTTCAGCGTTTACACTTACTGAAATTCTTTGAAATGTGCTTATTTTTGCAATTATTTCAGCATTTAAAGTGAGTAAAATATTACATAGTGTCATGAGTTGGTTTTCAAAAGAAGAGCTCTTGTATTTTTTATCCATATAACATTTAATTAGTATCTATCATATGCCTATCATAGTACCTTCCCTGACGAAATTTCATGTCTAGAATGAGATACTACTACTACTCTTGGTAATAATAATAATAAATATAGGTACAATTTGTTGAGTGGTTCCTACTTGCCAGGTACCACTGTAGAATTTTACATGTCAGATACGAATTGATTCTCATACATACACAAATGGATACTATTACTCATTTCTTTTAACATTAAAGGAAAAAGGCATGGACAAATTAATTCTCTTGCCTCACACAGGTAATAAATGTCACACAGATAGTACATGATGAATTCAAATTGAGGCATCTTGATTCTCTTGAATTATCCTATCTTTCTTGATAGAAAAGAATGATTAAAATATTTCTGGTGAGAGGGAGTTCAGCTCCTGAAAGGTCTAGGAGTCTTATAAATGAAATAGGGATTTACCTCAGGGACAGTACAGATCACTAGGCAGATGTAAGTGAGGTACTACCATAATTAGGTGTGATTTCAGAAAGCTCTGTAATGAACTGAAGGAAAAGGTGAAAAATAGTCAAGTATTATTCCTAAATTCCTAAATTTCTGATTTGTGTTGCTGGGTGAATGGAGTATGTATATAAGGAGAGTGGAAGAGGAGCGAGTGAGAAAGGAAACAAACTTGGGTTTGGAAATGTAGAATTTGACAATCACATAGAGATTAGCACCAGAGATATGGATGGAATAAATGAGGCCAAGGAACTGAATGGGATTATCTTTTGAGCATCATAAAATATGGAGAGAAGAGAGCCAATGACTCAGGAAAATTCCAATAGTTATGGGAGTCCCAGAAGACTAGGAGTTAATAAAGTTGCCTGACAATAATTTTGAACAGTGGTGAAAGGAATACAAAGCTAGCTGGTATCACAAAAGCCAAGAAAGAGGGCATTTCAGGAGGCAGGATGAGTGTCATACATTCTTAAGAAAGGCTTTGTAATCTGATGATTGAAAACAATTCTGTTGGATTTATTAACAATGAGATTGTTGGCAATCTTGGTATGAGTAATTTCAGTGGAATGATGGACTCCACAAAGAAAGCTGAAGTTGATGGGGAAAAACTAGAAGGTGATGAAGCAAAAACAGCAAATGTAACAACTCTTCAAAAAGCTCATCTGTGAAGGGCAGGGGCAAGAATTAGTGCTGGCCTAAAAATTAGGGCTGATAAGCTTAGACAAAAAGTACTCCTAATGATTTGGGCACTAAACAAGTAGACTTAGATACAGGCATCGGTGTTTTTGTTTTGCAAAAATGAACATCATGTCAAGAAGTTCAAGTCCTCTGCAATGATACGGCAAGTTAGAAGGTGGAGGTGCTTAAGGAGCTTAGAGAAGGCTGAATTAGCTCTTCAGGGGAAAAGGAAAGCAGCTGATTAGGGGAATCTAAAAGGATCAGGAAACAGTGTTGAGGAACAAGTAGATGCTACAGCTCATGGCATGATCTGGGAGCTGGTACTATTTTCCCCAGAATTCAGCATCCTGCACAAGGCAGAAAACTATATTCATTCATGCTTGGTGTTTTTCTATACTGGTAACTGAAGAATTCATTAGAGGAAGGTCAATGTATTATTAATAGAGGAGTTGAAAAAATAGACCATTTTATCTAGTTTGAGTAGCGGCAGAAAGAACTATTTAATAAGTACAAATTATGTATCACGTATAAGGGGATACAGGGGTGAACAAAATACTTACATATGTGTCCTGCCCTCAATCATGTTAGTAGTTGAGATAGAAACAAATGAACACTCATATAAATGTATAATTA
Organism: Kogia breviceps; assembly: GCF_026419965.1. Lineage (NCBI taxonomy): Eukaryota > Metazoa > Chordata > Mammalia > Artiodactyla > Physeteridae > Kogia > Kogia breviceps. Next base: position 68,918,018 of record NC_081318.1, on the reverse strand, counting down.
CCAATAATGTTAATTGCTCTGAAAGAAAGTTAAGATATAAGGTGAGAGGCTAAGAGGGTGGAATGTTTTAGATTGCATGTCCTGGAAACATTTAGAATGGTAGCTTCACAAAGAAGATTTATTGTGGACTGTTCTCAAGATATTCGTTGAGGCATCGAAGAAGCAGGACTGGGTTGAGGGAGAAGTTGGGCCACAATGCACCTGAGGTCTCAGCTGATCCTATGGAAGCCTGGCTGCTGGGATGGCCCTTCAAAGCTACCCCCAATTAAGGCAAGGGAACAGAGCTTTGCATCTTCAAGGTCACTGGCTATAAGTTGCTCCACTGGAAGAGTTTATAACAAAGGGTAAGGCACTCTCTGCGGTAGCTGAGGAAATTTACAGTGAAGGATGTATCAGTGAGCTCTCAGCAGCCTGTTTTCCCAGCAGCTAGGGGTGGTGTGTCAACCCTATAGAGGGTATCTGAGTGAAGCACCCTGTAATAATTATAGTTTATTACCAAGTGGAACAGATCCACCAACATCTTCTAGTAAGTTTTCCCTATCTGGGAGCAGCTCTCCTTCAGGGTTCTTATTGACCTTTCCTGGGAAACTTACAAGAAAAGGTCTATAGGATGAACCACATTTGCTTCGTGTGACCTCTTAGCAGTAACTAATACTCGTCACCCTGCTCCACCACACATTCCACATTTTCCTCATTCTCAGCTAACGCCTTTGCTTGCTAGGTGGTTTCCCTGGTAGAGTGAATGAGATCTTTGTCCCTGAAGGATCTGAGTCCCTTAGTTACCATGCTCTTCTCAGACAATGGCTGCGGTGCTTGTTCATTATTATTAAAACTGGTCACGGAAGCAGCGAGATACCCCAGTGAATCCCTTGAGCACAAAATATGTTTAGTTCCATTTTGCAGCATGATGCTTAGGGTGGGTTTCTTATCAAGATGCCTGTCGGGATGGTGATTCTCTATTTTTCCTGATGTTTTCTTGGTACAAGGAGTCTGAAGTTACTGGACAGCAACTTTCAAGTTGAAAGTTGAGTGGGACTCTTACTGTGTCCCTGGTAACACAGGGAGCCCAAATTTTCCTAGTGGGTCATTGGGAGTGATAAGAAGTGGGGCGACTGCTACCTCCAACTCTTTGGTTCCCAGTCTCCTGTGTTTGAGATATTGAGGACAAAACAACATATAAAGTTCCTTGACTTGGGGTATATATTGTGTCTTGGAGGATGGCACCCCTCCTTCTCTGTTATGGGCTGAATTGTGTCTCCCTCCCAAATTCATATTTTGAAGTCATAAACCCCAGTATCATATAATGTGACTGTGTTTGGAGACAGAGGCTTTAAAAAGGTGATTAAGTTAAAATGAGGCCTTATCCAATCTGGTGTCCTTATAAAAAGGGGAAATTTTGACAAAAAAAGTGACACCAGGGGTGTGCTTCCATAGAGAGATAACTATGTGAAAAGACAGCCAGAGGGTGGCCATCTGTAAGCCAAGGAAGAGGCCTCAGGAGAAACCAAATCTGCCACTACCTTTATCTTTGACTTCCAGCCTCTAGAACTGAGAGAAAATAAATTTCTGTTGTTTAAGCCACTTAGGCTGTGGCATTTGTTATGAGAGCCCTAGCAAAGTAATACACTCTCAAACCAAACTGATGCACACGATCAGCTACATATTGAAGAGGCCCATTCCACCATTCAGCAGGTCAGTAACTTCTGGTTGGTTTTATATATTATAGGCCCAGTGGATCCCATGGTCATGTGCCCACTGCCATACCTTGGTCGCTATAAAGTTAGTCCCTTTGTTCAAGGCATAGGCATGCGGATGCTATGACAGTAGATAATACAATTTTCTGTATGTCTTCAGATAGAGAGGATGACCAAGTCTTTGTGGGTAGGAAGGGCAAATGTATAAGCAGTGTATGAATTTGACTTGCGCATCTTTCCAGGTGGGAGAAGCCAAGTGCAGTCAACTCCCCACCAAGTGGTTGGCTAGTTATCTCTAGGGCTGGCATCATATGAGACTCAGAATTGGTATCTGTTTTGGCCAGTTAAACATTCAGCGGGGGCAGCCCATGTGTAACCTCCATCTCCACCATCACGGCATCTCCATTATTCTCCCCTTGTCCCCGTACTGGGGTGACCAATGACAAAAACTGGCTATCTTTAACAGTTTTAGTCATTATCTCTACCTTTTTACTTAGTTTCTCTTCTGGGGTTTACACTCTCTAGTGGGCATTAACATGCAATACAAATATCTTCACACACTATGCTTACTGCTGTAGGTCCATCCATATGCCCCTTTCCTCAATTAGTTTACATTGTATAATTAAGACATACCCTTCTTGGATGCCTCTTTTGTCTACAGTGATATTGTGTTTAATTAGAATTCTCCATACCTCTCTCATTGTAGCCCTGGCTACAACTTCATTGTGCTGTTCATTGTGAAAGTTGCACCCACCATTGCATCTAACAGTTAAGCGCTGCCACCTGGACTCCTCTCATTCTATTATCCTGTCCTCGGCATCACGATCACAAAGCCCAGACTAGGAGCAGAATGTCTTACTATCAGCTATTGCCTACAGAAGAAATCCTCCACTGAGCTTCCCAATGATACTGCTGTTCCCCTCACTAGGCATTCCTCATTTATTTGGTAAATGGAATGCTCCCTACGCCTTCCCATGGAACCTATTCAACTGGTATGTTTGCCAGCCTTAGGTAGTATATCTACTATATAAAGTTTATTTCCAGGAGACTTTTAAATCCTTACTCCATTACCACTATAGCAGTTCTGACATTGATACTTCACTCAGGGAAGACCATCGATTTTTACAAGTTTCCAAGAGTCACCTCAGCCATGTATTAGTACTGTCTCCTGGGATCCTTGTCAGACTTCTAAATCTTATTCCACAGAAAACTACCTCACATCAATAAACTTTTCCTTATCAGATGTGTTTCTGCTTCCCTGAGCACTTCTCAGAATCCCATTCTATACATTCTCTCCCTGTTCTTGCTGGTAGTGTATATCTCAGCCAGATCCTGGATCTTCTTCAGTGCAGAGTCCCTCTCCTTCCTTGGCAGATCAGGCTCAAGTTCCTGTTCAGGATATCTTGGGATTTGACTTTTTTTGATATAGTTATTGAAATAGTTGCCAGGATGGTAGGTGGGAGGAGATCATTGGAGACATTAAGTGTCATCTTACAAAGCATCTGCCTTACTTGAGGCCTCTACACAATCTTCAAGCAAGGGAGCCACTAAATTCTAATAAACAAGAGTATAGGGCTTCCCTGGTGGCGCAGTGGTTGAGAATCCGCCTGCCAATGCAGGGGACACGGGTTTGTGCTCCGGTCCGGGAAGATCCCACATGCTGTGGAGTGGCTGGGCCCGTGAGCCATGGCCGTGGAGCCTGCACGTCCGGAGCCTGTGCTCCGCAAAGGGAGAGGCCACAATAGTGAGAGGCCCGTGTACCGCAAAAACAAACAAACAAACAAAAAAACAAAACAAGAGTGTATGGGAAACCTTCAAGATGTCAGAAGAGTAAGACGCAGAGAACACGTTCTTCCCCACAAATACATCAGAAATACATCTATTGCAAACTTTGATTTTACCTGATGCAATTTCCTTTTTTTTTTTAAACATCTTTATTGGAGTATAATTGTTTTACAATGGTGTGCTAGTTTCTGCTTTATAACAAAGTGAATCAGTTGTACATATACATATGTTCCCATATCAAAGTTTGTAAAAGAAAAGATTGGATATTTTGATATGTAAATAAGAAGACATCATTTCTATAATATGGATATTTTGATATATTGTGAGATTGCTCTGGGATAAAAAAAGTTTTAAATTAGTAAAGATAAATTGATTTTAAAATTTAAAAAAAAGGGCTTCCCTGGTGGCGCAGTGGTTGAGAGTCCGCCTGCCGATGCAGGGGACACAGGTTCGTGCCCCGGTCCGGGAAGATCCCACGTGCTGCGGAGCAGCTGGGCCCGTGAGCCATGGCCACTGAGCCTGCACGTCCGGAGCCTGTGCTCCGCAATGGGAGAGGCCACAGCAGTGAGAGGCCCGCGTACCGCAAAAAAAAAGAAAAAAAAAAAAAAAAAAAAAAAAAAAATCTACATGTGGAACAGCTCCTACAGAACACTTACTGAATGCTGGCAGAAGACCTCAGAGCTCCCAAAAGGCAAGAAACTCCCCATGTACCTGGGTAGGGCCAAAGAAAAACGAAATCACAGAGACAAAAGAATACGGACGGGTGGGAGGGAGCCGTGAAGGAGGAAAGGTTTCTACACACTAGGAAGCCCCTTCACGGGCGGAGACTGTAGGTGGCGGAGGGGGGAAGCTTCGGAGCCATGGAGGAGAGCGCAGCAACAGGGTGTGGTGGGCAAAGCTGACAGATTCCCGCACAGAGGATCGGTGCCGACCAGCACTCACTCACCAGCCCGAGAGGCTTGTCTGCTCACCCACCGGGACCGGCAGGGCCTGGGAGCTGAGGCTCGGGCTTTGGAAGTCGGATCCCAGGGAGAGGACTGGGGTTGGCTGCGTGAACACAACCTGAAGGGGCTAGTGTGTCGCAGGCAGCTGGGAGGGAGTCCGGGAGAAGTCTGGAGGTGCCGAAGAGGCAAGAGACCATTGTTTCGGGGTGCGCAAGGAGAAGGGATTCAGAGCGCCACTTAAAGGAGGTCCAGAGACAGGCGCGAGCCGCGGCTATCAGCGCGGACCCCAGAGACGGGCATGAGACGCTAAGGCTGCTGCTGCCACCACCAAGAAGCCTCTGTGCGAGCACAGGTCACTATCCACACCTCTCCTCCCGGGAACCTGTGCAGCCCGCCACTGCCAGGGTCCCGTGATCCAGGGACAACTTCTCTGGGAGAATGCACGGCAAGCCTCAGGCTGGTGAAACGTCATGCTGGCCTCTGCTGCCGCAGGCTCGTCCCTCATCCGTAACCCTCCCTCCCCCCAGCCTGAGTGAGCCAGAGCCCCCGAATCAGCTGCTCCTTTAACCCCGTCCTGTCTGAGCGAAGAACATACACCCTGTGGCAACCTACACACACAGGCAGGGCCAAATCCAAAGCTGAACCCCAGGAGCTGTGCCAACACAGAAAAGAAAGGGAAATCTCTCCCAGCAGCCTCAGGAGCAGCGGATTAAATCTCCACAATCAACTTGATGTACACTGCATCGGTGGAATAACTGAATAGACAACGAATCATCCCAAATTGAGGAGGTGGACTTTGGGAGCAATGATATATATATATTTTTCCTTTTTCTCTTTTTGTGAGTGTGTATGCTTTTGTGTGTGATTTTTGTCTGTATAGCTTTGCTTCTACCATTTGTCCTACGGTTCTGTCTGTCCGTTTTTTATTTTTATTTTTTTTAGTATAGTTTTTAGCACTTGTTATCATTGGTGGATTTGTTTTTTGGTTTGGTTGCTCTCTTCTTTCTTTTTTTTTTAGTACTTTTAAATTTTTTATTTTTAATAATTATTTTTTATTTTAATAACTATGTTATTTTTTCTTTCTTTCCTTTTCTTTCTTTCTTTCTCTTTCTTTCCTTCTCTTTCTTTCTTTTTTTCTCCCTCTTCTGAGCCGTGTGGCTGACAGGGTCTTTGTGCTCCAGCAGGTGTCAGGCCTGAGCCTCTGAGGTGGGAGAGCCCAGTTCAGGACATTGGTCCACCAGAGACCTCCCAGCTGCATGTAATATCAAACAGTGAAATCTCCCAGAGATCTCCATCTCAACACCAAGACCCAGCTCCACTCAACGACCAGCAAGCTCCAGTGCGGACACCCTACACCAAACAACTAGCAGGACAGGAACACAACCCCACCCACTAGCACAGAGGCTGCCTAAAATCATAATAAGGTCACAGACACCCCAAAACACACCACCAGACACAGACCTGCCCACCAGAAAGACAAAATCCAGCCGCATCCACTACAACACAGGCACTAGTCCCCACCACCAGGAAGCCTACACAACCCACTGAACCAACCTTAGCCACTGGGGGAAGACACCAAAAAACAATGGGAACTATGAAACTGCAGCCTGTGAAAAGGAGACCTCAAACACTAAGTTATGGAAAATGAGAAGACAGAGAAACACACAGCAGGTGAAAGAACAAGGTAAAAGCCTACCACACCAAACAAATGGAGAGGAAATAGGCAGTATACCTGAATAAGAATTCAGAGTAATGATAGTAAAGATGATCCAAAATCTTGGAAATAGAAAGGAGAAAACATAAGAAACGTTTTAACAAGGACCTAGAAGAACTAAGGGGCAAACAAACAATGATGAACAACACAATAAGTGAAATGAAAAATTCTCTAGAACAATCAATAGCAGAATAACTGAGGTAGAAGAACGGATAGGTGACCTGGAAGATAAAATAGTGGAAATAACTACCGCAGAGCAGAATAGTGAAAAAAGAATGAAAATAATTGAGGACAGTCTCAGAGACCTCTGCGACAACATTAAATGCAGCAACATTTGAATGATAGGGGTCCCAGAGGAAGAGAAAAAGGAAAGGACTGAGAAAATATTTGAAGAGATTATAGTTGAAAGCATCTCTAATATGGGAAAGGATATAGTTAATCAAGTCCAGGAAGCGCAGTGTCCCACTGAGGATAAACCCAAGGAGAAACACACCAACACACATATTAATCAAACTATCAAAAATTAAATAAAAAGAAAAAAATATTAAAAGCAATAAGGAAAAATCAACAAATACCATACAAGGGAATTCCCATAAGGTTAACAGCTGGTCTTTCAGCAGAAACTCTACAAGCCAGAAGGGAGTGGCAGGACATATTTAAAGTGATGAAAGGGAAAAACCTGCAACCAAGATTACTCTACCCAGCAAGGATCTCATTCAGATTTGACGGAGAAATTAAAACCTTTACAGACAAGCAAAAGCTAAGAGAATTCAGCACCACCAAACCAGCTTTACAACACATGCTAAAGGAACTTCTCTAGGCAGGAAACAAAAGAGAAGGAAAAGACCTACAAAAACAAACCCAAAACAATTAAGAAAATGGTAATAGGAATATACATACCGATAATTACCTTACATATAAATGGATTAATAGCTCCAACCAAAAGACATAGACTGGCTGAATGGATACAAAAACAAGACCAGTACATACACTGTCTACAAGAGACCCACTTCAGATCTAGGGGTCTGAAAGTGAAGGGATAGAAAAAAATACAGACTGAAAGTGAAGGGATGGAAAAAGATATTCCATGCAAATGGAAATCAAAAGAAAGCTGGAGTAGCAATTGTCATATCAGACAAAATACACTTTAAATAAAGACTATTACAAGAGACAAAAAAGGGAACTACATAATGATCAAGGGATCAATCCAAGAAGAAGGTATAAAAATTGTAAATATTTATGCACCCAACACAGGAGCACCTCCGTACATAAGGCAAATGGTAAGAGCCATAAAGGGGATATCGACGGTAACAGAATCATAGTAGGGGACTGTAAAACCCCACTTTCACCAATGGACAGATCATCCACAATGAAAATAAATAAGGAAACACAAGCTTTAAATATTACATTAAACAAGATGGACTTAATTGATATTTATAGGACATTCCATCCAAATACAATAGAACACACTTTCTTCTAAGTGCTCATGGAATATTCTCCAGGATGGATCATATCTTGGGTCACATGTCAAGAGGGAAGAGATATGGGGATATATGTATATGTACAGCTGGTTCACTTTGTCATAAAGCAGAAACTAACACACCATTGTAAAGCAATTATACTTTAATAAAGATGTTAAAAAAATACTTAGAGCTGATGATCTTGAGGAGTTATGCTGTAATTTGTACCAGCTATATTAAAAACAGAAGCAAAAAAAAAAAGAGTATATGGTCAATTTTGCAGGTCCAGTAGGTTCAGGGGAATTTGGGAATGCAAAGTTCTCAAGAGCATTCATTTAGAAATCCTTATTCCATATCTGAGGGTCTCCATTTTTCCTGTTTGGGCTCTGACCATGGCACAGAAGACCTGCTGGCTGAGAATGCAGCCTTAACGGAAGCTGTTATTCTTAGGATGAAGACATGTATCTTATTCTCTGCTCTGTCCTCCTTCCACAACATGTGATTAGGGTATCTTTAAATGATGCCCTGTAGCTTTTACATTTTGCATTAAATTGAGGACTAATTACTCTGAGCCTGACATCTCTTTTCAATGGATCACTGGAACTCATCAACAGCCAACTCCTTCCATAGGCATTATAGCTAACTAATTTGCTCATCCCTCCCATGTGCCAGAAATATTAGAGTTGATCTTGTACCTTCCCACTGGTATTCTATCCCAGTTTAGCACCCAGCGAATGCTTATTTTAAACCATAGCATGCCAGAGGCTATCCATTGCTCATCCTGTGATGGTATCCTTATTGCCACCCAGACACTGAGCAGCTCAGCATTAAGGTTTTCACTTTATAGCTGTCTTCCTAGGACCATTCTTGATACTATCTTAGGTTGGGTTCCCTGGAAACAAACTCTGAGAAAAAAAGGTTGTGTTCTAAAAGTGTACTGGGAAGAGCTCTACGGAGATATCTGTGAACTGGGGAAGACAGGATTGGACAGAGAGTGATGTTGACCCAGTATACAACTGAGGCCTCAATAAACCCTACAAGGACATCTGGACCTCAGTTCTCTCAACTTGAGGCAAAGGGCTAGACATTTTTATCCCCACATAGGACATGGTATAGCCCTCTGAAGATGACTATTTCCAGTGAAAGATACAAGTGTGAGCAATGGACATCTGATATTTCCAGCATTTTACTTCACCTCTGAAAAAAGTGGTGTGGATAAAGTATGCAGTATTTATTACAGGAGGATTCAAAGTAAGCCTTTTTGTTTTGTGAAGCAATATATTGATTAAGATTATAAAAGGGAAAAGGAAAAGCAAATGGTGGGAGAAGAGCATTTCAGGCAGAAAAAAGACCATGTGTGAAGGTTTGGAGGTTAAAAAAGAGCCTGTCCTTCCCAAGGACTTAAAGAAGTCCACTGTGAAGTGGAGTGAGCAAGGCAGAGAGTGGCTGGAGAGGCAAGCATCAGCTGGACCATGTAAGATCCTTAGGTCCTGTTAAGGCTTTTGAATTTTAATGTAACATAATGGGAAGTCTTGAAGAATGAAGAGTCAAGTTTAAGAAATCACAGTAACATCGTCAGCTCTGACTTAACTAAAAGATCTCTTTGGGGGACAATATTGAGAATGGTTTGGAAAAGGGCCAGAATACAACCAGGGAGACCTTTTATTGATTGTGGAGATAAAGAACAATGAAGGAAGATAGAAAATATGTGACAGAGTCAAAATCCCCAGGACTTAGAGTGCGTTAGATATGAACATTGAAGGAGAGGGAAGTGTCAAGAAAGACAAATCAAAACAGCATTCTGTCTTGAAAACCAGTTGGATGGCATTGTGATTTAAGGGCACTGGAGGTGGAGACTGAAGATCTAGAAGAGCCTATAGCTGAGTTGGCACCTGTGAGATGTCTAATGGTGATACCAAGGCACTTGGATACATGGATATGGAATGCCAATGAGAATGCTAGGCAAAAAAAAAACCCATTTAGGATTACAGGCTATACTTCAAACCAAGGGAAAGAAGGAACTCAAATATGAAGAAGGTGTAGATTGGGAACATAAAAGATCTCAGGTAAGAAACATGAAAAATATAGTCAAGTTGAGTGGAGGATAAACTACTATGTACTTCGTGCATACATGCACTACCATATTAATGTGTACATATTATACTGTACATAATACATTATATGTATAATCGTATATTATTTACCCCATGCTTATAAGCCTGTACCTTATTAATATTACAGAGCACATGTTATTATTAATCGTATATAGCACATTAGGTCAAATCAGTTCTAGTCAACATGCGTATCATATCCAATAGATCACGAGCTTAATCAGCAAGCCATGTAAAACCATCAACCCGCTTGGCAGGTGTCCTCTTCTCACTCCGGGTCCATGAGTTGTGGGTGTTTCTATCAGTGAATTTTATCAGACATCTTGTTCTTACTTCAGGACCATCACACCTAATATCATCTCAGTGGACTACTGACTAATCAGCCCATGCTCACATATAACTGTGGTTTCATGCATTTGGTATTTTTTAATTTTTAAAGAAATGCTGTGACTCAGCTATGGCCATCTAAGGCCTTAACACAGTCAGACTGTAGCTGGACTTTAATTGAATATTATTTACCAACATCAACTATAAGGTGTTATTCAGTCAATGGTTACAGGACACAAGGAAATTAGACATATGTACACTCACGTGTACACACACGTACATGCACTGACCAGGTAAATGACCTGTTTAACAAACCCCCTTACCCCCCACTAAATCCCATGCTCTACATGCCTATAATGCCCTGCCAAACCCCCCAAACAGGGCAAAAACATATAAATACACAGAACTAAGCTATCTAACCAATAAACATGAACAATTTAATGTTCAAAATTAGATAGACCTAGACAATAAACCCTAGTAGTACCAATAAACTACTTAGATATTTACCATTTATATGGACAGACGTCTCTAGATCTATCAACCATTTTTAATCAAAATTTTAGCACTAAATCCAACCTAAACCACATAAAATAACTATATACATGTTACTTCACTATATAAAAACAGCTTGTTAATGTAGCATAAAATCTAAACCAAGGCACTGAAAACGCCTAGATGAGTTTACCAACTCCATAAACACATACGTTTGCTCCTAGCCTTTCTATTAGTTTTTAATAAAATTACACAAGCAAGGGCTTCCCTGGTGGCGCAGTGGTTGGGAGTCCGCCTGCCGATGCAGGGGTCACGGGTTCGTGCCCCGGTCTGGGAAGATCCCACAGGCTGCGGAGCGGCTGGGCCCGTGAGCCATGGCCGCTGGGCCTGCGCATCCGGAGCCTGTGCTCCGCAACGGGAGAGTCCACAGCAGTGAGAGGCCCGCAAAACAAAACAAACAAACAAAAATTACACAAGCAAGCATCCGCACCCCAGTGAGAATGCCCTCTAAATCATTAAGATTAAAAGGAGCAGGCATCAAGGACAGTGATATTAGTAGCTCATAACGCCTTGCTTAACCACACCCGCAGAGGAAACAGCAGTGATAAAAATTAAGCCATAAACGAAAGTTCAACTAAGTTATACTAACTAGTGTTGGTAAACTTTGTGCCAGCCACTGCGGTCATACGATTAACCCAAATCAATAGAAATTCAACGTAAAGCATGGTAAAAGAGTGATATAAAATGAAGTTAAATTTTAATTAAGCCATAAAAAGCCATAACCAAAATAAAAATAGACTCCGAAAGTGACTTTAGTAGTTCCTGATTACAAGACAGCTAAGACCTAAACTGGGAATTGATACCCCACTATGCTTAGCCCTAAACCCCAATAATTAGGAGAACAACATTATTCGCCAGAGTACTACTAGAAGCAGCTTAAAATAAGACCTGGTGGTGCTTCACACCCCTCTAGAGGAGCCTGTTCTATAACTGATAAACCCTGAAAAACCTCACCAACCCTTGCTAATTCAGTCTGTACACCACCATCTTTAGCAAACCCTAGAAAGGAATAAAAGTAAGCACAATTATTACACATAAAAATGTTAGGTCAAGGTGTAACCGATGGGGTGTGAAGAAATGGGCTATATTTTCTACTTCGAGAATTTATTTCTCACCACACGAAAGTCTTTATGAAAACTAAAAACCAAAGGAGGATTTAGTAGTAAATTAACAATAAAGTGTTTAATTGAATAATGTCATGAAGCATGCACACACTGCCCATCACGCTCCTCAAGTATTATAATAATTTCCTATAATCTATTAACAAATACTAATTATATGACAGGAGACAAGTCATAACAAGGTAAGCATACTGGAAAGTGTGCTCGGATAAATCAAATCATAGCTTAACTAAAGCACCTACTTTATACCTAGGAGATTTCATAATTTATGAATACTCTGAACACCCGAACACCCCTCCCAATTCTACTAGTATAAGCAAGCGAAATAAAACATTCACTCAACATTTAAAGTATGGGAGATAGAAATTTAAAATACTCTCTGGTGGGTGTGAAGAAAAGGGAACCTCCTGCACTGTTGGTGGGAATGTAAATTGATACAGCCACTATGGAGAACAGAATGGAGGTTCCTTAAAAAACTAAAAATAGAACTACCATAGGATCCAGCAATCCCACTACTGGGCATATACCCAGAGAAAACCGTAATTCAAAAAGAGTCATGCACCTCAATGTTCATTGCAGCAATATTTACAACAGCCAGGAGATGGAAGCAACCTAAGTGTCCACTGACAGATGAGTGGATAAAGAAGATGTGGCACATATATACAATGGAATATTCCTCAGCCATAAAAAGAAACGAAATTGAGATATTTGTAGCGAGATGGATGGACCTAGAATCTGTCATACAGAGTGAAGTAAGTCAGAAAGAGAAAAACAAATACCTATGCTAACACATACATACAGAATCTAAGAAAAGAAAAAAAATGGTTCTGAAGAACTTAGGGGCAGGACAAGAATAAAGAAGCAGATGTAGAGAATGGACTTGAGGACACGGGGAGGGGGAAGGGTAAGCTGGGATGAATTTAGAGAGTGGTACGGACTTATATATACTACCAAATGTAAGACAGATAGCTATTGTGAAGCAGCTGCACAGCACAGGGAGATCAGCTCAGTGCTTTGTGACCACCTGGAGGGGTGGGATAGCAAGGGTGGGAGGGAGACACAAGAGGGAGGAGATATGGGGATATATGTAAATGTATAGCTGATTCACTTTGTTATAAAGCAGAAACTAACACACCATTGTAAAGCAATTATACTCCAATAAAGATGTTAAAAAATAAATAAATAAAATACCCTCTGACGCTAGAGAGAAAGTACCATAAGCGAATGATGAAAGAAACATTAAAAGTAACAAAAAGCAAAGTTTATCCCTTATACCTTTAGCATAATGACTTAACTAGCAAACATTTAACAAAGAAAACTTAAGTTAAATATCACAAAATGAGACGAGCTACTTATGAACAGTTTATAAGAACAAACTCCTCTATGTAGCAAAATAGCAAGAAGATTTATAAGTAGAGCTGACAAGTCTAACGAGCCTGGTGATAGCTGGTTGTCCAGGAAAAGAATTTCAGTTCAACTTTAAAAATTACCAAAAAAAGTTTTAAATTTTAATGTATTTTTAAATGTTAATCTAAAAACATACAGCTTTCTAGAAATGGATACAACAAACTTATCTAGAGAGTAAAGACAAACAACACCATAGTTGGCTTAAAAGCAGTCACCAATTAAGAAAGCATTCAAGTGCAACAATAATTTTACCTTAATACCAGTAACAAGTAAATCAACTCCTAGATTTATACTGGACTAATCTATTGACCAACAGAGGCAATAATATTAATATGAGTAACAAGAAGTATTTCTCCTTGCATAAGTTTACATCAGTAACTAATAATATATTGATAATTAGCAGTAAATAAATACCACTCAACCTTAAATTATTTAGTAAATAAATACAACTCAACATTAAATTATTTATTAAACACACTTAATCCAACACAGGCATTCACACAAGGAAAGATTTTAAAAAGTAAAAGGAACTTGGCCAACACAAACATCACCTGTTTACCAAAAACATCACCTCTAGCACAACTAGTATTAGAGGCACTGCCTGCCCAGTGACAACTGTATCCTGCTACACGGTATCCTGACCGTACAAAGGTAGCATAATCATTTGTTCTCTAAATAAAGACTTGTATGAATGACTACATGAGGGTTTTACTGTCTCCTACTTTCAATCAGTGAAACCGACTTTCCTGTGAAGAGGCGGGAATAACAAAATAAGACAAGAAGACCGTAGGGAGCTTGAATTAATTAACTCAGAAAAACCTAACTAAATCACCAAGGAAAAAGAAAATTTTATATGCGTTGACAATTTCGGTTGGGGTGACCTCAGACAACAAAAAAGCCTCCGAGTGATTAAAGTCTAGATTTACCAGTCAAAACATCACTTATTGATCCAAAAAACTGATCAACGGAACAAGTTACCCTAGGGATAACAGCACAATATTGTAGAATTCATATCGACAGTAGGGTTTATGACCTCGATGTTGGATCAGGACACCCCGACGGTGTAACCGCTATTAAAGGTTAATTTGTTCAATGATTACAGTCCTATGTGATCTGAGTTCAGACCAGAGTAATCCAGGTCTGTTTCTATCTATTATATATTTCTCCCAGTAAAAAAGGTCAAGAGAAATAAGGCTCACTTTAAAAAGTGTCTTAAAACCAATTAATAATATAATCTCAATTTAATTAATATATACAAAACATTATCCAAGATCAGGGTTTGTTAAGGTGGCAGAGCCTGGTAATTGCATAAAACTCAAACCTTTATAACCAGAGATTCAAATCCTTTCCCTAACAAAATTTTTATAATTAATACCTTAATACTTGTTATCCCGATTCTTCTTGCCATAGCATTCCTAACATTAAGTGAAAGAAAAATTTTAGGTTATATGCAACTTTGAAAAGGGCCAAATATTGTAGGACCATATGGCCTATTACAACCCACTGGTGATACAGTCAAATTATTCATTAAAGAAGCAATATGTCTTTATTCCTGTTCTGTGCCTAGGTTCATTGGAACCATTTTTGGTTTTTTAGATTCCATACATATGTGTTAGCATACAGTATTTGCTTTTCTCTTTCTGACTTACTTCACTCTGTATGACAGACTCTAGGTCCATCCACCTCACTACAAATAACTCAATTTCATTTCTTTTTATGGCTGAGTAAAAGTCCATTGTATATATGTGCCACATCTTTTTCCATTCATCTGTTGGTGGATACTTAGGTTAGAGAGTAGCATTGACATATACACACTACCAAATGTAAAATAGATAGCTAGTGGGAAGCAGCTGCATAGCACGGAGAGATCAGCTTGGTACTTTGTGACCTCCTAGAGGGGTGGGATAGGGAGGGTGGGAGGGAGACGCAAGAGGGAGGGGATATGGGGATATATGTATACATTAGCTGATTCACTTTGTTCTACAGCAGAAACTAACACAACATTGTAAAACAATTATACTCCAATAAAAAGGTAAATTAAAAAAAAGAGAAGCCCTATGACCAGCTACATCTTCTATTTGCATATTTATCATTGTACCAATCTTAGCCCTAACTCTAGCCCTAACCATATGAATTCTCCCACCCATACCTCACCCTCTCATTAATATGAATCTAGGAGTATTATTTATGCTAGCTATATCAAGCCTGGCACTATACTCCATTTTATGATCTGGATGGGCTTCCAACTCAAAATGTACATTAGTGGGAGCCCTATGAGTAGCAGCACAATTTCATGTGAAGTAACACTAGCAATTATCCTTTTGTCAGTCCTCTTAATAAATGGATCTTTCACCCTCTCAACCCTCACCACAACACGAGAGCACTTATGAATAATTTTCCCATCATTACCCTGAGCTATAATATGACTTATTTGCACTCTAGCAGAAACTAACCCAGACCCCTCTGACCTAACAGAAGGAGAATCTGAGCTTGTATTAGGTGTCAACGCAGAATATGCAGCAGGTCCATTCACCCTATTTTTTTTTTTTAGCAGAATACACCAACATTATCATAATAAACATTTCCACAACAATCCTATTTCTAGGAGCACTCCATAACCCCCACATACCAGAACTTTACACAACTAACGCTATGATCAAAAAAGCTACTACTAACAATCTCTTTCCTATGAATTTGAGCATCCTACCCTCGATTCAGATACGATCAACTAATACATGTACCTTGAAAACACTTCCTACCACTAATGCTAGCCCTATGCATATGACACGTCTCACTACCTATTGTAACATCAAGCATTACTCCACAAACATAAGATATATGGCTGATAAAAGAGTTACTTTTATAGAGAAAATAATAGAGGTTTAAATCCTCCTATTTCTAGAATCATAGGAATTAAACCTACCCTTAAGAATTCAAAATTCTTCGTGCTACCATACTACATTATATTCTATAGTAAGGTCAGTTAAATAAGCTATCGGGCCCATACCGCGAAAATGTTGATATATATTCTTTCCATACTAATAAATACCATCATCTTTACCATCATCCTAATGACCATTATCTCAGAAACCATAATTGTAATAACCAGCTCTCACTGACTACTTATCTGAATCGGTTTCAGAATAAACATACTAGTCATTATTCCCATTATAATAAAAAAAAGTTTAACCCACAAGCTATAGAAGCATCCACCAAATATTTTCTAACACAAGGTAACGCATCAATACTACTTATAATAGCCATTATCATTAACTTATTATACTCTGGCCAATGAACTATTACAAAAATCTTTAATCCAACATCATCAATAGTAATAACAATAGCCCTAACCATAAAACTAGGACTATCTCCATTCCACTTCTGAGTATGTGAAGTTATACAAGGTATGTCATTAACAGCAGACTTAATCTTATTAACATGACAAAAACTTGCACCCTTGTCAGTATTATACCAAATCTCACTATCCATCGACCTAAATCTAATATTATTTGTATCCATACTATCTCTCATAATTGGAGAATGAGGCAGACTAAACCAAACCCAGATACGAAAAAGTATAGCTTATTCATCAATTGCTCACATAGGGTGAATAACAGCCATTATATTGGATAACCCAACTATAACAATTCTAAACCTACTAGTTTATATTATAATAACACTTATCATGTTCGTACTATTCATTTGCAGCTCAGCCACACCACACTATCACTATCACATAAATGAAACAAAATACCCATTATTACAACCCTTATTCTCATCACCCTATTATCAATAGGAGGTCTCTACTATTCTAATTTCTAAATATCAATAGTCAAACTCTAGTAGTTTCACTTTCCCTTTATGCTTCTTCATTCCCCTCTGTATCTCTCTACTCCAAAGCCCTGAACCACCACCTGGTGACCTCCAGACTATCAATATGCAGCATTTGCCTGCAGACTGTTGCAAAAATGTCATCAAATAACCCTTGTCATTCAACTTGAGTGGATTCTAGACAGCCTTATGTTTAAATACAAATGTTTGCTCCCAATATAAAATGTTTCTGCAAGTCCCTTTTCTTTCCAAAGTTGTCAGTATTACAGTTTTATTTTTTCAGTTATGACTATGTCAGAGAGAGACGTTATTACTTTCATTTTTCTCATCTTTAACACTAGTTTCTCTCTTCCTTTTGAACAAGGATGTGCCTCAGGATGTGTGAGCTACTTATATGCAGTGACCATGTCTTATTCATCTATGGTTCCGATGTTTAACCTAGTGCAGGCAAATAAGCAGTGGTCACAAATGTTTATCAAATAAATACGTAAATTAAAACTCAGTGAATGATTAGGGAGGTGGTATGGGACTAAAGGAAAATTATTATAGCACCAAAACAAAACAAAAAAAGAGGGAGTGACTACTTAAAACCCAAATCTTTAGAAAATCATCATACCAGGAGAGTCTTTCTTTGTAGCCTATTCTGACTCCTGGGACAAGCAATGGATTCAGAGATGTTGTTATACAATCTGTACACATTAAAGTATTAAAATTTTTAAGATAGGTATATTCATTACACAGTCAAAGCACATATTAGGATTCTGGTGGGGATTTTTTTTTTTTTAAAGCTGCATGATAAATTTAGAGGCACCAGTAAAAATGCCTGATGTGACCCCCCTCTAAAAAAAAAGGCAGAGAAAAATGAATCATTTGACATGACTAAGAAAAGAAGCATTTTTCTATTAGTCAAATGAAAAAACATGTAGCAAAAATCGAAGAAGCTTAAAAACAAGCAAAACCAAAATAACACTGCTACAAGCAGCAAAAAAAAGTATCAACCAAGTAATAAAATGTTATTCCAAAACACAGCTTTCAGCTCTTTTCCATGTTCACCAGAAAGCTGGCAGCAAATCAGATTTTTACCAAAGATGATAAATGTTCCAGAAATTTTTATCACAAACAATGGGGGAAGAGAAAAATGCAAAAGCAGAAGACCACAGTTAGAGGTGTTGGGAGGGGGCTATAGCTGTAGCCCTGTGGGGAACAAAGATGACTATGTTTGAGCAATCTGTATTCTCTGAAAACCAGAGGCTGGGATTTTTCCTTTTGGTCTTTTCTTATAAGAATTTTCTTATATAAGTATAAATATATTTATTAAGAAATAAAGCCAAGTAATACTAGTTTGATCAAAATAAGTTTATATGATAGGACTTCAGACTGAACCATTTGAAGTGGTGAACAAAACATTAGTTTTTTTTCCTGTGCAATATTTTTGGGGCATTTTGAAGGGAACATTTTCATTATTCAAAAAGGAAATGATCAATCTGCTTCTCTTCATTACCACACAGTAACATGAATTTGTAATTGATTTAAGAATAGTCTTAAATGTGGTGGGAGGGGAATCCTTCCAATTTGTGATGTATCAATAATTTGATTGAACATAAATTATTTACTAAGAAGTTGCAGAAGAGATTTGTTTCCTGTATCTTCCTTGAAGTCACCACAAATAAACTACACTCCAAATCGTATTATATGATGACAAATTTGAGGCTATTCAAATATCCTTTCTTGAAATTTTTTTTAATGGTAAAGAAACTTTCTATATTTGGCTTTTTAGACCTTAAATGGCATCCAAAATATTTCCATTTGACTATGTACTATCTGTTACCAATATTTCTAGCATTTTTTTCTAGTGTTTTAAAAAATATGATTCAAATATAATTTACTCTGAATTATCACTATTTTGAAGTATCTATTTTTCTAAGAATATGTTATACATATTCAATATGCACACACATATGTACATATATACACATTTTTTGCATTCAGATCCTTAAGTTGCTTAATTAATACATAATATTTGGTCTTTTAGAATTTTTTAGGGATATAAAAATTCTGTGTTGAGATAAGATAAAAAGTTCAATTCACATAATATAGCTATCTAAAAGTATGTTGAAATTCTCTTCATCAGTATTATTATAAAATGAGTAAATTCAAACATGAATAAATTTAGAGAGAATAAAACAAACCCTCATGTCTCTATCACTCACCTTCAACAACTGTCATCTCAGGACCAGTCTTTCATATATATCTCTCCCTCCAAGACCTCTCAAAATTATTCTGAATTAAAACCTCCATTTCATATCATTTCATTCATACACATTGAATGCTACTGAAAGATACTCTTTCTTAAAAATCAGATGATGGGAGGGCAAAATAAAAGGATAACTCTGATCCTAGCCATTCAGCCATGGGGCTCAGCAATGTTAAGAGCTTGGAATCTGGCCCTAAAGGAGATTCTTAAAGGCTACAGTAGTTATCTTTTAACTTTTTTTTTTTTTAAATCAAAGTTACCACTATAAAACTCAAAGTGTATTCAACTTATGAATATGAATTATACACCTTTTGGAGGTTTAAGGCTCCTTTTCCTCATGTGGCAGGAGGAGTTTCAGTGTCCTTTCCATGGTCAGTTCATGCTTAGTCCTTTGGCTTTAGGCTATTACACAAATCACATCAAAGAACCCAGAACTAACCCAGAATCCCTGAATAATAGCCATTCAGTACCTTTAGTGACAACAAGAAATTAATAGTCACTTTGGTCATTTTATAGGATTTCATGTTTTCACTTTATAGTCAGTAAATCATTTAAACTCATTCACGGTTCATTAACCATTCATCTATCATGTACCTACTTATATCTACTCATTCAATGAACATTTATTGGGTCATGCACTGAGCTAGGTGCTATGGCTACAAATGTGGAATAAAAGTCTACAATCTCTTACATCCAGACAATGAGAATATTAGTCAATGGTAAGAAGAAATGAGCTACAAAGCCATGAAAAGAGATGAAGGAACCTTAAACGCATATTGCTAAGTGACAGGAGCCAATCTGAAAAGGCTATATACTATATGATCCCAACTATATGACAATCTAGAAAATGCAGATGGAGACACTAAAAAGATCAATGGTTACCAGGGTTTGGGAGGAGGGAGGGATGAACAGGTAGAGCACCAGAACTTTTTAGGGGAGTGAAACCATTCTGTACGATACTGTGATGGTGGATACACATCATTATATATTTGTCAGAACTCATAGAACATACCACATAAAGAGTGAGCCCTAATGTAAACCATGGATTTTAGTCAATAATCATGTATATATATTGGCTCATTAATTGTAATAAGTATATACCACTAATGCAAGATGTTAATAATAGAAGAAACTGGGGGAGAGGTGGTATGTGAGACCACTCTGTACTTGCCACTCAGTTTTTCCATTAACCTAAAAGTGCTTCCAAAAAAAAGTCTATTAAAAAAAATCTATGGCCCTTTTTGCTCTGGGATTTCAAGATCTAGTTTGGGGAAGATGTATAAATAACTATCCTTATTAGTTTCCTAGGTTTGCTGCAACAAATTAGCACAAACTTGGTGGCTACAAACAAAAGAAATGTATTCTCTCACAGTTCTGGAGGTCAAGAGTCTGAAATCAAGATGTCCACAGGTCCCAAGTCTCTAGGAGGGAATCTTTACAGCTTCTGGTGGCTTCAGGAGTTTCTTGGCTTGTGGTCAATTCAGTCTCTGACTCCATCTTCATACAGTATCCCTTTCTCCCTGTGTGTCTCCGCTCTGGGTGTCTTACAAGGACACTTGAATTGGATATAAAGCCCATCTGTATAACCCATAATGATCTCATCTCAAGATTCTTAACTATATCTGCAAAGAGCCGTTTTCAAAACAAGGTGACATTCAGAGGTTCGGGGGGTTAGGGTGTGGATGTACCTTTTCGAGGGCCAACATTCAACTCATTACACTACCCATATCATGATTTGCACTGTAATAAGAGTATGAACAGAGTACTCTGGGAGGGAGGTATAGAAGTGTCACAGGGAATATGACATGAGATGAATATTGAAGTTTGAACTGGAGTTTGCTAGCCTGGGGCAGAAGTGTCATGATGTGAGAGGTAGGGGAATGCCATCTCTGGGGAGATATTCCCGGCAACAAGAGGGCCTGTTTAAGGAATGGTAAGAAGGTCAGTGTCCCTAAAAGGGGGCTGGAGGGGTTGAATGAGGGCTAAAGGAAATAACAGCATATGAGTCTGAGATGTCAGACTGTTGATAGGTTATAAAGGAGCTGACAATCCTGAGAGAAAAGCATTTGTTCTTCATCCTATTTCCAAAGTTCCCAAACACATGATCAGATTCATACTTTAGAAATAAGACTGTTGCAACAGAATTAGGACTTGAGGAAGCAGAGGCTAGCAGCAGGGAGATTAACAGGTTATATTCAACAAAATCCTACTCAATTATGAGGTGAGAGCAGAGAGGTGAGAAGTAAGAGCTATTTTGGAGGTAAGATAGCATGTGAAGAACAACTGGATTTGACGAGTAGGGAAGGGTATGAGCTCGAGTCTTCAGCTGATGCCATCATCCAAAGCAGGGACTTTTGGAGGAAGGGAATGGTTTTCTGTGGGGTGTAGAAAGTTATGAGTTAACTTTTGGAAATATTTAATTTTATCTTGTAGTTCAAGGTCTAAATTTGGTCTATAAAAATGTTTTGCTTCTAAGCAGTAAAGGGCTCTGAAAAAAGAAACAAGCCTTTGGGGAAATCTTCAAAACTACCTTTAGAATTTCCCACATGGGTCCCTCCCAGTCCACTGCTGTTACAATTGACAAGCTCCAACAGACAACATGGCCCCGGAAACATAAAACGAATGAGGGAATCACCAAGTATGAAGAAGCTTTACTGGTTCATAGAGGTGAGAAAATATTTTCCCTTTTTGAGGGGATAGAAAAAGTCTGAAAATACTGCTACAAGTAGCAGCCCAATCTTTTAAACAGACTGCAAAAAGAATTAGCGCATACGTTTTCACCCTAGAGGAGGTCTTCAAACAGCACAGAATGGTTCATTATTACCTTTTATTTTTATCATGGCAGAGCTGGTGCAATGAAAGAAGAAATCTACATTCCAGCATAAAAAATAAACATAATATCACTGTGACAGGGACTGATTCAGTATGGAAACGCTGACTGTAGAGGCATTCTGGCTTACTTCAAAAGACTTTCAATAACTGCCAAAAGAGTTTATTTGGATAGTTTCAGTTTCATGTGTTTAATCAACTAAAAACTCAATCCAGAGTTGAGAGTGCGACACAGCATGTGTTCCAAAGAGGGTGTGCATGTGTTCATATTTGTGAGGACATAAGTGTGTTTGCGTGTGTGGATGTTTGAGCGTGAACAAAGGTATGTGTGTATGTTATAAAATTTTATTGTTTTATATCATTTCATCTCCTTATTAGGGCCCAGGCTCATAATCTTCACAGCTGTGATGATATCAAGCCTAAATTTCCATGATTTTTTTAACACTTATTCATGCTCTAGAGCCTACAATAGTATGCTGCAACTACAGATAAGAATAGAGAGTAGAAAAGTAAAACTGCTTTCCCTCTCATCAACAGACTTCATTCAACTTGATGTCACAAGCTTTTAAGGACTACCATGTTCTATCAGATGGTTTCAATGTATTAGTATGTACTAATGAATACATTAATATATTTTGCCATTTAGTTATACAATAAAAGCAAAATAATGTGTCCTTAAAGGAATTTATTTCTTGGATTTTTCTGCTGTTACAGTAAGCAGATCTCTCAGAGTAGCCATTTGCAGATGAATGTTATTAACCATGTGGTAACACCACCTCCTATACCATTGACTTTTTGAGGCTGGGTGCAG
Organism: Kogia breviceps; assembly: GCF_026419965.1. Classification (NCBI taxonomy): domain Eukaryota; kingdom Metazoa; phylum Chordata; class Mammalia; order Artiodactyla; family Physeteridae; genus Kogia; species Kogia breviceps. Next base: position 68,895,178 of record NC_081318.1, on the reverse strand, counting down.
GGAAGTCAAACAACACCTAATCCAGTATTTCCCCAATTTTTCTGGTATCAGTTACTTAGAGTGTTTGATAAAATCATGGTTTTACAGGCTGTACGCCTGCTGAAGAGCAATGTTTAGGATTAGCTAGGACTTGGTGAGCTTATTAAGATTCAGTAAGTTTGGAAAACAACCAACTAGCCCAATCCCTTGTTCTTCAGATATGAAGATTCGGACAAAGGAAAATTACTAACCCAGCGAAGGACAACCCAGTTAGGCCTAGAACCCATGTCTCTTTCTCCTAAACCACTGCTCAGGTCCAGCAACACCTTAGGCACAAAATACAGAAATTCTGATTTGGCTTTCTCAACACAAGTGAGTTTAAAATGATTCTAGTGTGCAACTGTGAATTTCATCCCGGTTCAAATATACATTTCAGCATGCAGCTTAGTGGTTGTGTAGAATACAGTGTTAATGATGCCAGAGTTGTAATATTTACCCCTTAGAACCATATTTGAAAACAAAAAACGTAGCATTCTACTCATACTACAGCTAACCATCATTCCAGCTAGCTGTCTCGCAAATGTTTGCCGTAATCAAAAATGTGATCAGGTGACAAAGTGCGGGTGACTCAGCACCACCCTCCACACTGGAGGGACATAACTTTGAGTGGGTGGATGATAACGCCTCAGTAGCAACATTTCGGCAGAGGAAGAAGAGAAACTTTTTAAAACCAGTGTCATTTGGTATGAACTGTTATTAGCAAAAGAGTAAGATTTGGCCCCTGTATCTAAAGAACTTAAAATGTCGGGGGAGAAATGAAGACTGAAACAGAAACAAGAAATTACAGGCCAGACAGTGTGCATAGGCTTGTCATTTTGAACAAGGGGTATGATACTATGTTCCCTCTCAAACCTCATTACACATGCAAGTGTGATAAGTTATTATGTCAACTGTTTGAGAAAACATTCTGGGTAATTTTTTGACATTGACAGTCACTTTTATATTATACTGGCATTAGCCCTCTAAATGATACGCATTCTTTCCTGAAGCAAACAACTCAGTAAATGTATGTGTAGCTAATCATCTTTCCTTTGTAATTTCTCTAAAACCATGAGCAAGGGTTTACAGATACTATATTTTTCTTTTATAGAAAACATAGGCAAGACTTGCATCTTCTAGGAAATTTTGTGAATGTGCATAAACTACACATATTTTTCACATTTCAATTTTCCCAGTCATTCATTGTGATCAAGAGCAACTGGTTTGACAAACATGGTCTCACTTGGGGCACTGAAAGCTAAGTGCTCATCTGCCCGGTCATTAACCTCTCTAGTATCAACAGTGTGGGAAATTACTGGGCTACCAAATAGTCACCATTCTCTAGCTTGCCACTGTCTTTGGGCAGCCCAGAATGCCCACTTCGCTTCCGAGTTTATTAGATCTGGCAAGTGAACTTCCCATCATTCAAAAAGATAGGATGGATCTATATTAAATTTGATCACCCTCATTCTGTCGTCAGAATGTTAGCAAATGGTATTAGTATGCCATTCATCAGTGCAGAGACCACACTACCTTCTACCTAATCTCTAACACTTGGGGAATGATTTAACAAATCTCACCATGTGCCAGAGTCTAAGATAAATGCTTTGTTTGCATTAACCTCATTTAATCCTCTCAACTGTCCTATGATATAGGTTAAAGGTTACTCAAATTTCCCAGAGAATATTGAGTCTCAGAGAGAGCAAATAATTTTCCCAAGTGCACGTGACTGTCAAGTATAAAACCTGGTATTTTAACATCTTCAATGCGATTCCAGAGCCAAAGCTTTTAACCACTTGACTATCCTGTCTTCCAAAAAAGAGCTACGGAACAAGAAATAATTAGAAGCATCAACCCAAATGAATAAGTACTCGGCATTTGGTAGCTTCACCTCCTCTTTCTCATTCCAAGGTACAAACTTCTTTAAATAAATCATGAGATTCTACTGAATTCTGGACTTTTCATTTGGAGAACAGACCAATTAAGTCTAGGTTGGAATTTAACTCACATCAAGATATTCAAAAGTCATTTTTAATTTAAAGCTTATTCAAACAATATAAGGAAACCCTAGAAACGATACATCCTGTATATTTTCTGCACAAAAGCTCCATGGATGTGCTGAACACATGACCACTCACAGGGTTAATTAGTTAAAACAATTTTCTATAGTCAGAGGCAGTAAAATCAAAGCTATGACATTTCTATCCCATAAAGCTATCCCAGATACAAGTCCTACCTTTTAACAGGATATCAAGGAGTTAACAATTAAAATAATGTATCTGGCACCACAATATCTGGCTTTTAAAAATTCTTTTCATTAAAAATGTAACAACATTGCACTTGAGTTTTCAATTGCTTTTCTTTCTGATTGTCTCTGAACAGACACATATTTGATTCACAGAATACACTTGTTTAAGTTCCCAAAACCACAGACAAAATTTTGTGCTATTTTAAATAAGTATTTTAATAGAAAGCATGGACAATAGTAAGAAACACAGTAAAACCTAGTGACTTCCCAATACATCCATTAACTGTCAGGGTTTTAGGAAAATGTAAAAACAACACACAAAAGAGAACCCCAAAATCGAGTCCCAAATGTTCTTGAATCAAATATAATTAGGTGGAGCACTTGAAACTAAGAAACCTGATTCTATACAAAAGGCCTATCCAAAGAAATATTAAAGCCATTCCCAAATATTAATGAAACCAAAATCTGCAGAGATGAATAATGTAAATGACATTATCAATACTGAACAGAGAGTAGTACAAAGAGTATTCTGAATGTTAACTGTAAGAAAGATTTCAAAGTGATATGAAACTAAATGATTACACACATTCTACGAGGAATAAAATGAGTGCAACAGAAGCTAATTCTATTCATTTAAAATATACTTTGTTTTTAAAGAACTGTGTTATTAGATTTGCTCTGTCCAATAAAGACATGTTATAACACTTTTCCTCCTCAGTTTCCACATAGTAAAAAATTGTGTATGTTCTCCCTTGCCTGCAAAGCAAGAAAACAATCCCATTCTTTCCACTGGCCTTACAATTCGCTATTTTCCCTTCCAACACATCAGTTCTTCTACCATATCCAGATCGAGGGTATTGAAAATGTAAACCAGTCCTCTTAGAAACATATATAAGAAGTCTTTCTTTAAAAAATTAATTAAAAAATAAGTAAACTTTTTTTCATATTGGGATCTAGGGTACTGTAAGAAAGGTATTTCAATTGATGGCAGAAAGCCATTACAAGGAAACAAACTGTATATAAGGATGTATATAAGCGACAGCCTTTGTAGCTCTGAAATAACTTACACAAAGAACTCACATAAATTTGGCTCACCTCAGCAACGCCTTTTCTTTAAATTACACAGAAATCTGAAATGCATTGGGTGTATGTAAGGGCAAACTGTGGCCCCAAGTAAAAATGTGTACTTAAAAGGAAAAATGTGGAAGTAATTATTACCTTGATGTATTTACCAGAATGCACAGAATGTATTCAGCATGTCTCGCCTGGGCATTGAGGGTTTTGCAGAACACCTATGACTCTAAAAATCCAGCATTTGGCATTATGCTATCTGAGAGTTAATGATAAACCACTTTACCCCGGCATTGTTGCCTTGGAGCCTCAGCAAGTCAGTCTGCTGCGATGGACTGAAATAATTATTTCAAATGGATGAGTCACACTATTGCTGGCTTCAGCTACTCTCTGGTTGAAAATGAACAAATCAGTGTGGTAGGCAGGCACTCCAGAGAAATAAACAGGAACTTTTGTTTCCTCCCATTTAGAGACTAAAAAAGCAAGACAAAGGAGGGCTAAGTAACTGCAAAAGAAATCTAGTTGGGTTTCATGATTACTGTTGGGTATTTACATTGTGCTCACAACTAAGCCAACATTCATATTACCTGCTAAGGAAACTTAAAAGGAGGTTCTGGTCAGTATTAAGAAGAGTCTAGATGGCCAAGAGTGGGGCATATGTCTAAGAGGTGGGTTCCAATGAGCTGCCTACAATATGTATATATGCTCTACAAAGTAACCTGAAGTAGGGAGGGTCTGCAGTGGGAATCCAAGCTAGACACCTTGAGGAAATGTCCAAAGTACAACACTGAAGAAAACAGAAGAAAATCTCTAATTTAGAGGTGAAGAGACAGTTACAAGTTGGGCCCTGCAAGAGAAGCTATACTGAAGGAGAAAGGTCATAAACAACATGGAGTGTCCCTACACGTTCAGCACACACCCGTGTGTTTTAGGGTTTATATTATGGGACCCCGAGTGTGTAATCCATGGATACACTGAGCCAGCCAAATAGTACAGGACCGAGAGATTTAAAATTGTGCGTTTGCTTGGCTTCTGGAATGATAGAGAATAACCATGATCTCTTCACAGCAAAGTTCTAAGACATATTTCTACTATCTCCTATTCCTCTATGATCATACCTCATAGATTCTCTCAGTGGACTTAAGAATAATGGATACGAATAAAATGCTGAGCTTAGGAAGTAGAAGGATTTGGGCTTTCCAGGTTATATAGAATCTTGAAAGACTAAGTTTCCTAGAAGGAAGCAAGGCTTGATTGAATCTAGAAAAGCACATAGCAATTTTTCTGCTGAGAACAAATACTGGAAAGACCGTTTCAGGTAAAGGAGAAACAGAGCGTGCAAACAAATTAGTGTGCCCGAGGAACTGGAGTAATTTTCTATGGATGAACCACAGATTATTTGTGAGGCAGGGGCAGCAGACAAGCTTAGAAATGTTCAGGCTGAAGTCAGATTATAAAGCAGCTAGCTAACCAGTGCTAAGGAAATTGAACTTTACCTTTTAGGCAATGATGAGCAATTGAAGGTGTGCGTGTGTGCGTGCGTGTGTGCGTGTGTGTCTCCGTGTTGTGTCTCTGTGTCTCTGTGTGTGTGTGTGTGTCTGTGTTGGGGCTGGGGTTGGGTGGGGCATAGGGGTCACATTTTTAAAAGTACCTGTCAGAAATCTCACTTGGGCAACAACATGAAATACAGTTTGCAAGTGGGCAAAACCGGAGTTAGAGGAAACCAGTTAGAAACAGGTTATTGCAACAGTCCAGCAAAAAAGAAAAAATTAAGATTATGGAATAAACAGCAACAGGAGAAGAACAGAGGAGAAGATGGATTCAAGAATATTCAGGACAAAGTGTGGCAGAACTTATGGAAATGGAACCTCAAGGGAAGTGCTATTTTTTTTGAGCAGAGGTTTTGGAATACAGGAGCAAAGACAATTTGTCAGGGAGGGGGAAATAACAGATAAGTTTAGTTTTAAAAATGACGTGTTTGTGGGACATCTGGGCAGATTTGCCTGGAATCAGATGGAATTGTTGCTTTCAAAATTCTATTATTCGGTTCACTTTTTGTTGCAAGTGACAGAAACCCAACTCAAACTAGTTTAAACGAAATCAAGGGATTTTTTTGGCTTTTTCAAGAGGCACAACTGACATGACGCATCTAAACCTTGTCCTTAGGACTTTCTCATCTCTCCTTGCTTCTGTCTGGCTTCAATTTCAGAGGCTTTTTCCATGAAGCAGCAAGATGACTACAGACAGCCCTAATCCAACGTGCTCTCGACTCCTGAGGAAAAGAACATATTCTTCCCAACATTTCTGTCACAACTTCTGGACTCTGATTCGCCCAGTTTGTCACCAATCATGTTACCAAGGCATGAGATATTCAGATTGTCCAACCCTAGGTCACATTCCCAGGACTCGGGGGCCAGGTCCCAGGTAAGGCCCCTTGACTGACCATGCCTAGAGAAGCACGTGGGGATACAGAAGTGTGCATCTCTGCTGGAAAAGGGGTTCTCTACTGAAATTCAATCTAACCATAAGAATGTAATGAGATATGAGATACTCTACCTTTCAACATCTGAAAATCTTGATAACAAACACTATCATAAGAAATACTATAACTGAGGAAATGAATCTAAGACACTAGAAGTTTCTCTTGCAGATATGGCTGAATTTTACTAGATACTGGAGAAAAGCAATGAAGAGAACATTCAAATGCACGAACAAGATAAATCTCTTTTGAGTCCTGCCTTCAAAGGCTCCAGGACTAGGTCCCATGCTATAGGGGAATCAATGTATCTCTCAAACACCAAAATACAAAGTTTTCTTTTTTTTCTTTTTGACCTTTTAAGGAAGGTTTTCCAAAGTTCAGTAACTGATTGGACAAGCAGAATTATTTGGGAGGAATGTTTGGGACACCAACCTCTCCCCTCCTCCCCCCCGCCCCCCAGAGGCTGTGTGTGTTTAGTGTGAGGCACGGCAGTGGAAAAAAATCACAATTCCTGCCCTGTAAGTCAGGGAAAGGAGCTGCTTTTGTTTACACCAGCTGACTCAAATCACCCCAAGTAGGTGTTCAGTCAGACTGGATTCTCCAAACAACTACATACCATCCCTCCCCCTCCTGGGGCAATGCAGCTTTGGGAAGTGATTAGAACTGCCTGGAAATACTGAGCTGGAAAGGTAAGGAGGATGGGAGGCAACCTTGCCCACTCTGGCTCCCGGACATTTTACCAGGTCAGACCCATTCTGGGCTCAGGTAATTCCAGTGACTGCCCTGGCATCCTGGGTGCTGGACAAGCCTCTACCTTGACCTGTGCCAGGGGATCCAGGGGGCTTTTTGGGTTTACAGGGATCGATGCAGCCTGGGGGGAGCAATATCCCTTGGACCTCACCTGCAGGGTAAGTGCAAGAGCAGGCTTCAAGGGCTCTAGTGAGAACCAGGCAGGACCATAGCCTGATGTATAACTTTAAAATTCTCAGACATGCCGTGTGCAGGCCCCAGGCCCTGCAAATATCAAGGGAAATCCTATCTTTAGCATTTACCAATTGATAGGCTTTCATAGTTTAATAAATAACAAATTTAAAGATGAATCTAATTTTGATCCTGGTGCAAAGAGAAATGTTTTTCAAAGAAAGGTTTACTGATTCTGAAAGAATAAACACTTCCAACTTCACTGGATTTGCCTTGTAAGGTGGTTTGCCATTTCTACTCACATAGGGTGATCCACCATAAGGGACATCAACAAAATAGCTTTTATATTCTGTTTGGTTTTACTTACTGTGTATTTCAGAAGTATATGCTTGTGTTTTGTTTTGATCTTTTTTTTTGGGGGGGGGGTATTTTTATGGTGTGGAATAGGTTTAAGAATTTAGGTGCAATCTCTTATCGTTTCACATTTAAGAAAAAATGGATTGACCAATAAGTGTTCATAGAGTAGGAACAAAGTAGGTTCTTATTGGGAGTCATATTCTAGTCACCTTTTATAGTCACCTGTTATAGTGCTTTTTGTAAGTGGTCACTTGCCTGAACTGCCCATTAGCCAATCTGTGGCCCAGCCATGGAATGGCCAGGAACTTCACCTTCTCAAGAAGCCCATTTCCTGACACATTCCCTTCTGTTGCAGGATTCCAGACCGCCTTCAGAGGTCTTTGCCCTGGTCTTTTTCAAAGCTTGAAAATGTGAAGGTACAATAAATATGCAGTATACTTAATTTACAATGTTACTTTATTTACTGTATCTGGTGATACTATTTAGAGTTAAAGTAATTATAAATGTTACTTTTTTCCACAAATAAAATATGAAAGAAGAATAGGTTGCTTTAAGAAATGTATTTTGACTGGTAGTTTCCAATATGGCAACTTGTGTTAAAGTTTTTAAAGCTATTTGAAGTCTGTAGATGTTTTCAGTTTTTGTAACCTCAAAAACAGATGTCTGAGAAGTCTCATTGTGCTTTTCTACAAATGGTATATAGGAAGAGTGTCTGCAGAGCACAGATTACCTCAGCTCTATCCTGTGAGTCTCTGTCTTCAGTTGTGTTCTTTATAGTCTGTGGTACATAAACTTTTTATAGACAGCGTGAGGAGACAGTAGCTGAAGTAAGTGTCTTACCATGAGAACTTTTATTACAACTTCCTCTGTGATTGAGCAGAATCCAAAAGGAATAGAAATCTTTTGCCACAGAATGCTTTTGAAGCATCCTGACCAATAAAAATATTTAATTTTGAGAACTGCTGGGTAAAAAAATGCTTTCTGGTGACCAGTCCACACATCTAAATGCTGCAAAATCACATAAATTTGGGTACAGATCAAACTGTAATCTTACTAGCTTTCTATTCTCAAAGGAAAGAGAGCCTCATCTATAGATTAGGGAAGAAATTCCAACCCAGCAGAGACATTCTGAGGAAGAAGTAAATAACAGCACAAAACCGGCGTATAATAGGTGTTAAATATTAATTAGTATACATATGTACTTCTGACCTTGATTTTTCATTTTCATAGTTCAATGTTAATAAATGAATACTACTTCAATTAATAGAACTTGATATCTGATACATGTGCCCACTTTTAAAAAGCAGAGCTTTATCTGAAGCATTACAGTGATGAAAACATAATTAATGAATTATAATTTTATATTATAGAATTGACTATATTTTAACTAATGTGTATTGGAAACTGACTGTAATACAGTATTTTCCCATATTGTTAAAATTTTTGTCTTTTCTTAATATTGTTGTAATAGAAATATACATATTTTCATATTAAAATCTTGACAATTTCCTTCCAGTTATTTTGGAATTAAGATATTGCTTTATTATGATTAAACTTTCACTTCTAACCACCTAGATTTTTTCCTCAACTCTCATTTAGTACATCAAACCTAACACATTCCAAAATGAGCAAGTTCATTATCTTTCCTTCTCTCCAATTCCAAAAGAGCTACTGCTTTTGATTTTGCTATTCCTGTGAATGGTACCATTTTTCCCATGTCACCTAAGCTTGAATTCCACCCCCCTTTAATTTCTTATCCAAACTGCTGCTCTTGTGCCATGTACTTTATACACATTATATATATATATATGTAGATATATATGATAGCACATAAATGTAGAGCCAGGATATGTGTTTTTATACACATATATATGCTAGCTCTTACACAGTGAACCCTCGATATGTATTAGCTATCATGTATGTATGTGTGTGGGGGGTGTGGGGAGAAGGGTATAAAGAACTAGTATTTGTTGAGTGGTTACTATACAAGGTACACAGAAACTGTGTTACACATTACAGAGTAATTATTCATTTATTTTTATCTTCCAATCACTCTATGAAGTAGGTACCAGAATTATTTCTATTTTACAGATAAGGAAAGTCTTTCTGGGACTTATTTAAGCTCAAACAAATAGGAAAGAAAAGAGCTGGGGTTTCAAATCCAGATCATTCTGCCTCCAAAACCTGCAAGCTTCATCACCTATGTTTTCTCACACCTATTCCCTCTCTCTTTATCACAATGTCACTCCTGTTCTTGAACGCTTATTAACCTCTATTACATTTCCCTCCAATGTGTTTCTCTACCATGTGTTTTGCCCCTCCACGCAATTTACATTTCACCACGATTCACTTTCCATAAACATGACTCTATCTAATCTTGTCATTCTTCTACTTAAAAATTGCTAATAGCTTCTTATCGCAAATTTCCTCTGTTACCTTTCTTCCATTACTGTATTAGTCAGGGTTCTCCAGAGAAACCGAACCTATAGGCTGTGTATATATAGAAAGAGATTTATTTTAACGAAATGGTTCATGCAGTTGTGGAGTTGGCAAGTCCAGTATCTGCATAGTGGGCTGGAAGGCTGGACACCCAGGGATGAGCTGATTGTACAGTTAATTCTGAAAGGCTATCAGGTTGCAGACCCAAGAGAGAGAGCAGATGTCACAGATGAAGTCCAAAGGCAGTCTGCTGCAGAATTTCCTTTTCCTGGGGGAAGTTTAGCCTTTGGTTTAATTCAGGCCTTCAACTGATTGGAAGAGGGTTACTCACCTGATGGAAGACAATCTGCTTCACTCAGAATCAACGTATTTAAATGTAAATATCATCCAGAGTAATCTTTGATCAAATATCTGAGCACACTGGCCCAGTCAAGTTGATACATAAAATTAACCATCATGATTACTATTACTATTCAACAAGTTTCTTATAATTCAGCAAAACTGGGTATTTGTGGGCCCCCAAAACCACCTCATTCTTCTCCATCTTCTTCCTTTTATGGTGCTACTCCAGTAGCTTGAACAGCCCACTCTTATTTCTTGCCTCATCATTTAGTAAAAGACATGAATGAATGAATGAATGAATGAGTATAAGAAGGAAATGAAAAAAAGCACTCCAAATATCAAAGCGAGTATTGCCTGAAGTCACAATAAGGCTTTCAACAAATGTTAACCCAGCCACTCTTGAACGGTATTAGAAGCTTTTTCACTCCTAGTGACTGTAACTTGAAGTCATTTGTTGCTTCTATGCCTAATGATCTTGGTCATGCAATTTGGAGGCAGACACATCATATTTATAAGGTACACGTAGACATACATATGTCTATATAGACAGAGAGATTGCACAGTTTTCCTGCTAGAGTTAAAAAAGGCCTCTTTTATAACCATCATGAAAAAGTCTACAAATAATACATGCTAGAGAGGGTGTGGAGGAAAGGTAACCCTCCTACATGGTTGGTGGGAATGTAAATTGGTGCAGCCACTATGGCAAACAGTATGCAGGTTCTTAAAAAAACTAAAAGTCGGGGCTTCCCTGGTGGCGCAGTGGTTGAGAGCCCGCCTGCCGATGCAGGGGATACGGGTTCTTGCCCCGATCAGGGAAGATCCCACATGCCGCAGAGTGGCTGGGCCCGTGAGCCATGGCTGCTGAGCCTGTGCGTCCGGAGCCTGTGCTCCACAACAGAGAGGCCACAACAGTGAGAGGCCCGCACACTGCAAAAAAAAAACAAAAACAAAAGCAAAAAAACTAAAAGTTGAGTTGCCATATGATCTAGCAATCCCACTCCTGGGCACTCCTGCCAAGAAAACTCTAATCTGAAAAGACACATGCACCCCAGTGCTCGTAGCAGCACTATTTACAATAGCCAAGACCTGAAGCAACCTAAATGTCCATCAACAGATAAATGGATAAGGGAGATGTGGTACATATATACAATGGAATATTACTCAGCCATAAAAAAGAATGAAATAATACCATTTGCAGCAACATTTATGGACCTAGAAATTATCATATTAAGTGAAGTAAATCAGACAGAAAAAGACAAATACCATATGATATCACTTATATATGGAATCTAAAATATGATACAAGTGAACTTATTTATAACAGAAAGAGACCCACAGACATAGAAAACAAACTCACGGTTACCAAATGGGAAAGGGAGTGGGGGAGGGATAAATTAGGAGTGTGGGATTAGCAAATACAAACTACTATACATAAAATACATAAATAGCAAGATCCTACAGCATAGCACAGGGAACTATATTCAATGTCTTGTAATCAATCATAGGAAAATAATGTGAAAAAGAATATATATATATACACACATACACATATACTGTACACCAGAAACTAACAACATTGTAAATTAACCATACTTCATAAGTAACTAAATAAATAAGTAAATAGGCCTCTTTTTTTTCTTCACTCTCAGGGATTAAAGTTCCTGAGAGCCCACATAGATCATTTACATCTCAAACACACAAGAAGAGAAATACCTTCCAGAAAGCTAACTTCCTCTAAGGCACATACAAAAACCATTTTAGAATATCAAAAGATTCCCATCTTGGCCATTTTTCAGGATTTCTTTCTGTTTCAAAATCACCAATTCAGTTTAACAAATAAGAGTAATAGACAATAATACATGTCATTCCCTCACTTTCACACATCTCACTTTCAGAGGAACAGGAATCAGCGTTCCTTAATCAGCATTAAGCTTCGCCCTGGCTGTTAGCTTAGCCTCTGTGGCCTCAATACAAAGGGCAACAGCCAGCCCACAGCTGTAGCCACTTGTTTTTTCCCCACTGTAATGGCGGCCAATAGCTCTGAAACAGCCTTAGGGGTGTCCGAGTCCTCTGTACTCTCTGGGAGGCCACCATTCATCAAGGACAGCTACCACAGAGCCCCACATTAGTGGAGGGCCACCCCCAGGGAACCCCCCCAACTTTCAGGCACCACATGTTAGTGCATGCCCACCCCCTTCCCATCCCCTGTCCTTATTTCCTGACATCTCGGCGCTCATGGGAGTTTCACTGGTCTCCTGGCTGTTCCATCAATTGTTGGGCTGCACCCCGCAGGTCCGCAAGCCCTGTACTTGCCCAGCTTCAAGACCAAAGAAAGAGCCCAGAGTCAGCGACAGAGACATCAAACTTACATGTCTGAAGCAAGGTCCTGGAGCGACACCTCACTGTGCATGGCAGACGCCTGCGAGCAGGATGTGGCGGAAGTCTTTGCTCCCAGGTGCAGGGGGGAGGTTACCATTTATAGGGGGAATTGATGTCAGGTTGGTTCATCTGTTACCAGGGAAACTAGCAGAGGCGCCCGCCCCTCATCACCCCTTTGACAAGCTATCAGGTGGAGGTGTTCTGATCGAAAGTTAGAACAATCATTAGCTGGGGCTGAGGCAAGTAAGTAGGAAGGTCCGTCAGGTGAGTATGGTGTAGGTGAAGCAGGCACTGGTTGAACAGGGATGTAGAGAGACCAAGAGAACAGCCATCTTGAATGGCCTGATCATACAGTAGCCTACCAACGTGCAGGCTCTGCCTTCTTGATCCATTTGGTACACTTCTAACATAAGATGACTGCCAAGAATTGCTAATCAGTTTAGAAAAAAATCCTAATTGAAAAGAAAGCTAAAAGAAACTAAAACAAAGAAAATAAATAAGAACTTGGATGAGACAGAGACAATGTGGAAAATAAACTCAAAAAAATTTGAAACTGGGAGTTCCCTGGTGGTCCATTTGTTAGGGCTCTGTGCTTCCACTGCAGGGGGCACAGGTTCGATCCCTGGTCTGGGAACTAGGATCCCACAAGTCACGCAGCACGGCCAACAAAAAACAAAAATCTGAAACTTCTGAACTGAAGGATGATGGTTTAAATTCATGTTTGTCTAACTTCTTTCATGAAATACCCCTAATGGTAGAGAAGAATGGGCTGGGTGGTTAAGTGAAAGATTCTATATCTTTAAATGTTTAATCATGTCAGGACTTAACCCCACACCCAATACTTCACAGAATCTAGCAGAGATAATTCACTCTAGTGTATATCCTAAATGATAAATGCACCCACATATACACTGAACATAGTCATAAATGTTACATCTGTCAGGACCCTTTAACTATAATACTGATTTTACAAGTGTGAAAATTAAGACTTCCATAGTTTGTGATCATTTGTGAGCCATCAGATCCAGTTTACCTGACATCCAAGCTGCTGCATGTTTTACTACACTGAATAAACTCTCAGATAATCACAGCCTTGTGCTTCATTTTTCCCTCCTGTGAATCAGAATTCAGCTAGTTGTTTTTCCACACCAGGAGAATACTGTGAGGAAAGTAAGAACTAAAGTATTTGAATCCTTCTTAATAAACAAATATGACTTACAACATAGAAGTGCAAGTATTAATGTAAAGACTCAGTGAGGTATTATTTAAAGTCAGATGTAACTACTGTAAGGAAAGTGATTCCATGTGTTAATGTTAAATAAGTATAGAGGAAAAACCTTTTGGGTCTCAATCAAAATGTCCTTATATGTGTTTGCAATTGTTTACATGAAGTTTTAGGCACAAATGAAAAAATGTAGATTTAAGTATACAATCTATATATGAGTATTTATATGAAAAAAATCAGGGAAGAAATGACAACATCCAAATACTGTGAGAATTAAGGTTTAAAACATTTTGGAAATTATTTTCATTTCCACAAAATATATTGGTAATTTCCTTTAAGTTTCATTATTGAAGTATAATTGAATGCATTATTTTATCACAAAATGGGCATTTGAAAAACATTCCTTATTAAATGACCATCACTTAAAAACAAGAGATAAATTCTTACAGATATTTGCATTTAGGAAAAAAACTATTGATCAAAGTTTCATAGCTTTTTTTTTTTTTTTGTCCTCTCCAGGTTTTAAAGTAGTTTCATAAGAAACATGATTTGGGGCAGATGAGTTCTACCTTTGCCATCAAACGTATAGTTCACAATAAGATCATGAAACAAAAAGTATCATTTTCCCTCATTTTGGCATATCACAAACAAGAAATAAATTTCCTGTTCTTTCTATAATTGTTTACTTTTTTTTCTCATGTTAAAAAACAAAGAACAAAACCTTATATGACAGTGTAGTGCAGGGACAAGAGGGCTGGATGAGAGCACACCAGAGGTATTTGTTATACACACAGTAACTCTCTGGAATTCTGCTTCTTCATCTGGAACGTATAGTGGTGAGGGATAGAGAACCCCTGTTCAAAAGAACTTTCTGCAATGATGGAAATACTCCATATTCCGTACTGTCCCATACAGTAGCCAGCAGTCACACGGGGCTACTAAAGCACTTGAAGTGTGGCTGGCTTTACAAAGGAATACATTTTTCTCATTTCATTTACTTTTCATTAATTTAAATTTAAACAGCCCCACGTGGCTAGTGACAACTGTGGACAGTGCATGATTCGACAATCTCTTGAGTCTCCTAATTTAATCCTCTTTTGATTCTGTGTAATAATGTTTAAACTCCAGTCATGCAACCAAATACGTTGGAAACCTATATCTCTACAGAAGTCCTGTTAAAGTCAGAATATAAAACTGACAATGGAATTTTCTGGGACACCTCTAAATTCTTATTTGGCATAGACGTTAGTATGTGATAAAATTATTTAACAATTAATAAAGAGGAGAAATGCACACAATATGCTTTTCAGTATGATGACAGAGAATGAACTTCTCTGTTGGACAAAGGTTGAGTCACAAATCACATTTGTGGCTGTATCACTCTGGGCATGTCACTTTACCTCTTTGTACCTTAGATTCTACATCAGCAAAACAGAGCTAAAAATAAATATTTTATCAGTGTTATTATGAGCACCAAACAGGATAATAGGTGTTAAATATCTACCACATTCTTTAGCACATAGCAGAACCTCAAGAGAGTGTATTCTACCTCCCCAACATTTTTTAAAAGTTAATTTAAAAAATACTTTCTACGGAATCTTTATTATCATCTGGAGGGTAATCATTTGTTACCCAATTTCCTATTGGGTTTGATTTTGTTTTTCAAAAAATTAAATAGCCAAAAACAACAACAATTAAAAAAAAAACAAAGTGAAATATAAATCAAAAATCAAATCAGGGCAGAGTTCAGACGCTGAACAAAAGAAAAATATTCTTCACCTTGAAGGCCCTTTCTTCCAAACCAGCAAGTTAAAGGATTTCTCCATCAACTGTTGGTTCTGGCAAAGAAGACACAAGATTTTTTTTTTTTTTTTTCTTCTCATCTTCCTTTGTTCCTTGCTCATTTCTAAGCCTTGCGTCCGGCAATGTTGGCGCCCATCCTCCGAAGGAGACCCTATCATTTAGGAAAGGATCTGGGGTGGCCAGGTTGCCAGTGGCTCCAGGCCCCAGCAGGACTGCCAAATATGTGGGAGCAGCTTCCCGCACGGTGTGGGTTGTGCCCAGCCATTCTCAGTGCCCTCAGCTGTGTGGGGTCCATTCTCACCAGGGGCCTCTCATTTACTGCTGAAGCATTCTTGGGAAGTCAAGTTCCAAAGCTAAACAAACAGATAAATTCTGCAGCAATATGCATTGACATTTTATAGCATGCTTGTGTGGAGGATTTAGGGGAAGTAAAACACACCCACTAATATTCACACACAACAACATCACCAGCCTTAGTAAACCTAGATCCATATTGATACACATTCTCATCAGAATTAATGTTCCACGGAGGTACTAATTTTAAAGGAGCCGTAGGGTTTCCTGCAATTACGTTTGCTCTTCTTTGTCCAATCACCAGCCCTACGGTGCTACTGGAGAGTCCCCATTTGTGGAGGGGCTCCCTCCTCAGACCTCCTAGTATTTTTAAGATCTGTAAAAAAATGAATTTTACTGTGAAGCTTGCATAATCTAACCAGAATAATTAGTCAATGAATATTTCTTCAAGTATCATAAAAGCATACTGAGAAGTATGCTTTCATTATATCATAAAAGCATACTGAGAAGTAAAGTCGTAAGCTGTTGGGTAAGCATAGTCTTGGTTTATGCATAAATGTGCAAATATTTCTGCTCAAGTATAGAAAGGGCATTGTCTCCTTTAAGAACCTTTCCTAGTTTTTCACTCTGCCTTACATTCAAGAAGCACATGCTCAATTCAGTGGCAACCTGAAAACGTGTGACAGATGTACAATAAATGCTGCACCTATGCTCACACTAAGGGCTCAGAAGAAAAATTAAATCTTTCTAAGTAGGAGAGCTCAGGCAGTCATTTTTTCCATACTTTCCTGTATGTGCTCCAAGCTGTGGAATGCACTGAGGAATGCATATTGAGTGATTTGGTGTAGATATTTTTTCTTTAATTTTCTTCATATTTTATTGCGTTCACAGGAAAATATGAAATCAGTAAGTTATCTTATCCATAAATGTATATAGAAATGAGGTAATGTGTTTGGTACTTATGGATATATTGTTTTTTATGTCTAAGAAGGAATTTTTTTTCTCTCAGAGAAAAATCAAATGCACTTAATGCTAATTATAACACCACTTTCAAAACCCCAGGTTTGGTTTAGGCTGCAGGACTGGAAATCAAATAAAATCTTCCCTGTGTGTAATAAGGTATAGTAATGCCTTATTTATCAGGCATTGTTAAAGGATGGGGTGCTCCATGTAAAAGAAATGCCCAGATACTTGAATTTTACTCTTCTATGAGTAAACTGAAAGTGAAAACATAAAAAACATTTTTTAAAACATCTTTTAAAATATTATATGTTGTCTTCATATGCTATGGGGGGGGTGTCCAAATATAATTTAATCAAGTTTAAAACTGAGCTTAGCCACTTATTAGTTATTTAATTTTGCCAAGTTAGTAAAATCCAGCTCAGTCATTTACTAGTTTTATAATTTTGGCAAATTAGTTAACCTCTGTTTTCTCATCTGTCAAGCAGAGATAATTATACCTATGTCACAGTTTGAATTAGTTAATCTATATAAAACACCTCATAAAACCCCTAACACATAGACCTACCCAGCATAGCCTCCTGCCTAGGCTGTGGATTCGGCAGCCAGACTGTCTGGCTTTGAATGTTGCCTCTGCCATTTCTTAGCAAGTGAACTTGAGCAATCTTTTTAACTTAATCTCACTATGCCTCAGTTTCCACATTTGTAAAATGAAATGACAATAGTAAGGATTAAATAAGAAGTGCATGTAAAGTCCTTAGAGCAGTGACTACCATATATAGACAATGTTCAATCAACTATGACTGGTAACGTTTTCTGAAGCATTTCTGAATGATCCAACTGTGTATAATTTTGGCAGGGGTATGTGTGTCCGTGTGTGTAGGAGGGGGTTGTGAATTCCTTTTCTCTGGTTATCTTGTTTTGGCTGTATCACTAATATATTTCTAGATATCAGCCATAAAAAGTTCTCTGAGGTAGGTAACCATCCATACATACGTTTTTGCATTTTCTGGGTTGTTGCTTGGTTTTGTGTTTCTCCCTCTTTTCCTTGTGAAAACATTACACTCGTCTCAGCCAAATATTGGGGAAAGGTCAAGGTGGCTGAGGAAATGAGAGGTCCCTTTAGGATCTACCAATGCAGCAACAGTGGTGGAAATTGTTATCACTCAGGCAAGTAGTAAAATGAAGCTTGAAATGGGTGATCTTATACTACTATATTCAGATTTGTGCAAGAGGGGTTTCTGCTTCTGGCTTTACTTCTCCCAAAGAGCAAGGATTTGGGTAGGGGTCAAAGGATGTGCCCACCTAAAGTCCACATTCTTCCCTCTGGCCCATCTGCAGGAACATGCAATCCCGAATTCCTTGTCCATAGTCCCTCACTCAGCCCGCTTCCAGATTACTACACTGATATGTACTTCCCTAGACTCAAAGGGAAGCTGTGTATGAGTATAAGAACAAAGCTCAGGATGACTGGTCTGGACTGTCTACATGGATGAGCACAAGGCAACCTCATGGTAGGTGGAGGAAGCCAAAGATGGGATGTTACAGAGGCCAGAAGGTCTCAGGCTGGCTTCCCCACACTTCCACATTCACGTATGAACTGGAAATCTGCTCCCCCTGCACCCCTGCAAGTTAGGAATAGGCCTGTATATTTATCTTTCCAACTGGGATATTTCACAAGATTTGAAGATCTGAAACTTGAACACACAAGTGATTGTTCCACTGTGGCTTATAGTTGAAGTTAATAATACTAAAACACATAGAAGTATAGAAAAGATATACTTTAAACCTTAGTGAGATACAACTACATACTCAACAGAATAGTTAGTTATAAAAAGACTGACAACACTAAATGTTGATGAAGCAGTAGAATAACTCATTTTTAGTGAGAATGTAAAATGGTACAGTCACTTTCAATAGAGGTCTGGCAGTTTCTTATAAAACTGAATATATCTTATGACCCAGCAATTGTACTCCAATATATTTAACCAAGAAAAAGTTTAAATATACTTTCACAAATACACTTTTCAGAGTAGATAAAAACTGGAGACAATCCAAATGTTCATAAATAGGAGAATGCCTAAAATAGCGGTATATTCATATAATGGAATACTACCACAGTATTATAAAAAGGAATGAATTTCTGATACAAACAACACAAAATCATGTTACGGAGTGAAAGAAACCATACACAAGAAAATACTGCATATTGTATAATTCTGTTTATACAAATTTTAGAGCAGACAAAGCTAATCTATGGTTTTAAAAAAATCATAACAGTAATTGCCTCTGGGAAGATGGTGTGGAGACTCATGGGGAAGGGAATGACGAAACATTGTGGGATGAAGGTAATGGGTATGTCTGTGCTTATGTATAAGGGCCGATTTCTTGAAGATTGGGAGGCAGAAATTCCTGGAAGTAGGCTGTTTTTCCCATGGTAAGAAGAGAGCCAAGATTTGTAATTCTACTGATAGCATGGATTCCCAAGAAGCTGTTTTTCAGGAAAGTGGCAGAATGTCAGAGTAGAATGGTCTGGTGCAACTAGTGAGGCCCTGCCTTAAACTCCAGGGCTGTGGGACCATGGCAAGGTACAGCCTTCATCAAGGGATCTTAGGTAATGAGTAACCGAGATGAAACAAACGTGGACTGAAGATGGGAGAAGACTCCCTGAATGGGCTATCTTTCGTGAGACTCGGGGGTTTTCACATGAGTTGGAAAGGGTAAACACTCAAATGGACTGAGACTGAACTTTATCCTCTTATGGTAAGTGAGGTCTCAATCAGAATAGAAAAACTAAGTCATGTTTTGAGTTTGTGTTTAAAAATTTAGCCCTGCTTTAGAGGGATTAGGCTTATGTGTGTGGCCCGGAAGGCAAAAAACCATGACAAATGCATGTAAGTTTTACAGAAGTCAATGTCAGCTAAATATAAAGAATATTTCCTTAGGGAGCTATAAAACCAGAAGAGGTAATGTGTTCATCAGCTAATATACATGTTCTGGTTCACTTAAAATTTGATATTCTCTTTGCAAATTAATAAATGGTATTCTGAGACATTAAAACAAAAATAAAAACAGAATGAGCTGCTGTTGTGAACTTACCTAAATTGTTAGTCTTTCAAAATTACTGGGTTCCTCTTACTCGGGGAAATCATTTAGCAATAAATATATGTATCAAGTCATCACATTGTACACTTTAAGCCTGCACAATATTATAGTCAGTTATATCTCACTAAAGTTGAAAATAAATAAATATTGGATTTTGGGGGGTAGATAGCTGTAGCTTCCAGCACCTTACTAGCATTTGGTATGTTATGAGAAAGGCAAGTTACAGGCTAAATTCTGCCACACATTAGCAAAGCACACACAAGTCAGGAATTCAACATGCAAACTCGATGAAGTTGCTTTGTTCTTTTGGGCGACTCGTAATGAATTTAAACAAGAGGGTCCCATGAGGGAAATGTGACAACATTTCAGTAGCAAAATTATTTTAGTCTGCTAGTCAGAATGAGGACATAGCCCTAGGCGTAGGGGACCAGTTTCAACAATTGAGCTAACTCAAGATTCTTATACCTCTTTCAATCAAGAGCAGAGCTATCAGCTCATGTTATCATGTTATTTTATACAATACTCATTTCATCACAGAAAAATCACTGCTAACTTTCCTTAGGCTATTTATTATACCACCTGACACTGAGCAGGGATCAAGACTTAGGACCACTGAATTAATTATGACCATAATTTTGCAGTGTAGGATTCTGATAAGAATTTTCCAAGTAGTATTTAACCATCCCTGGGGGGGTGTAGTCTCGATTAGGATTCTTTGAATTAACTAATTATTTCTATCTAGGGCACAGATTAAAACTAACATTCACATTTATACCACTTTATTTAAACTGAAGTAATCTCAGATAATTTATAGGAAATTAACATCTGCTTCAGGAAGCCATGAGTCCTTATTAATGTAAGTGATCAGGCAGAGATGGTAGGATCAGTGTTATGGTCTTTGCCATTGGAGAAAATTCCTTCACTGAGTTTTTTGGGTCTTCATATCATTCTAAAATTCTTTGTTTCTATCTAATATCACACATTTAATTAGTGGCAAAACCAGGAATGGAAACTGGTTCTCCTTTTGATCAGAGTTTCTTGTTCAGGTTGGCTACAAGATTTAACAAGTTATTCAACATATTCATAGTCATTTCTGATTAAGTCTTGTAATTCTCACACCCACTGCTCTTCCTTACTGAATACTACTTAAATCTTTCTTTATTATCAATCTCATTTTCTGTGATGTTTATGATAAAATTTATAGTCTTAAGTGTTTTTTATTTTGCAGACTGAAAACCACATTTTATATGAAAAATGTATAACAAATAAGGTATTAACCACTTCTAAAATGGTAAATAAGAAATTACTCTTGGACTTCCCTGGTGACGCAGTGGTTAAGAATCCACTTGCCAATGCAGGGGAGACGGGTTTGAGCCCTGGTCCGGGAAGATCTCACATGTCTCAGAGCAACTAAGCCCGTGTGCCACACTACTGAGCCTGCACTCTAGAGCCTGCGAACCATAGTTACTGAGCCTGCGTGCCACAACTATTGAAGCCCGCGCACCTAGAGGCTGTGCTCCGCAACAAGAGAAGTAACCACAGTGAGAAGCCCCCGCATCGCAATGAAGAGTAGCCTCCGCTTGCCACAACTAGAGAAAGCCCATGCACAGCAACAAAGCCGCAAAACAGCCTAATAAATAAATAAATAAATAATTTTTTTTTAAAGAATTACTCTTGACATTCATTAAAGTTACAGGTGAGGCTTTCAGTTGCTCTACAGCTCACTATTTAAACAGTAATTTGGAATATTTTTAATCTGTCAGAAATGCCATTTAAAATGTCAACATATTTTAGTTGTTTACAGATTAAAATCTATGAATTCGAATATATCCAAATAAGTCAAAAGGTTACAATAGGTATTTTTGCTCTTTTCTGTTAATTTTTAAATGCAAAATGAACCACTGTATTCTAAATTTCAGGATACAATGGAAAATAAATATTAGGGCTTAAGGATATCCTTGGTAAAGTCACCATTTCAAACAATTAAAATTAATTTTCGGAGTGAAATTGAAACTGTTTATTTCATTAGATAAAAAATACTGTGCAGGAGAACCAACCGTCTAATTATTCTACAGTAACTTTCCCATTTCCTTACTGATGAGCCTTTCTTCTTCCTGTCACCACCTCCAAGTTTCAGGGAATGTGAAAACCAACAAAAGGAACAAACTGTTCTGTGGTGTCAGGACTGGTGGTTTTATGGAAACTTAACAGGATCCCTTCTCCTAGCTGTCCGTATATTCTCAACGAAGACAGCTAAAAAAAGGCCAAAACAAATGTTTTCTTTCTGGGGTTTTGAGGCCTCCACTTCCAGTTGAGAAATAAAGGCACACATTTAGTGGGTTGGTCTGCTGCAATAAAAACTACTATTCAGAGTTTGAAGAGTTGGACAAATGATGAATTTAAAGCCCAAAAGTGTTTTTTCCCTTAATAAACACATTTTGATAAATTATCGATTAAGATGTCTAATTTAATCCCAGCATACCAGATAATGTGGAAAATGCATTCACATCTTAATGTCTGTATAAAGTGTTCAAAACAGATATCCTTCTACAAGGTACTCCAGCAGAGTGAGTATAGACTACATTCTACCTGATGACGGAGGCCTTGTGTTATTCATCTTTATTACCTAACAGCACAGCCAGGAGATAGATGGGTGATTGTTGAATGTGGACTATCAGTCAAAGCCTTAAAATGGCAATAGTCTGTATAGACACAGTTGTCCAGAGAGCTGAAATGGTTAATGGTCAGAAAGCTGATATTATCCTTCCAATCTTTTTTTTTCTCTCCTTCAAATCTTATGCCCTGCTAAAAAGCTTCACTCTCCTCATTTATGACATGAAATAATAATGTCTGCCTATTTAACTCGAGATTTTATTTTAAGGCAAAAACGGAGTTATGTTTGCTTTAAAACTCTATGTGCTGGATTGCTATAAAGGATTATTATCACTATATCCTATTGGTAGAGTTATCTTTAGCATCCTTGGGCAAAATAAATATAGTGTTGCTTGATATCCCTGAACCCAGCAGAGGAATCCCAGCAGCCAGAGTTCCTTAATATGACCATATTTTAAAAACTGAGGTATAACAAGTACAATACGATGCACAGGTTTTAGGTGTACAATTTGATGATTCTTGACAATTGTATACACCCATGTAATCACTAGATTAATCAAGATATAACTTATTTTCACTGACCTGGAAAGTTCCTTCCTGCCCCTTACCAATCTCCATCCCTCCACCACCAGGCAACTACTGTTCTAACTTCCATCACAATAGTTTAGTTTTGATGTTCTAGAATTTTATATAAATAGAAAATACAGTATGCACACTTCTGTATCAGGCTTATCTTGCTCAATATAAAGTCTTTGAGGATCATCCTATATCAGTTTTCTTTTATTCATTTCCAAGTAGAATAATGATATATTTATATCATTATATGTTCATCCATTCACCTGTGGATAGACATCAATCACTTCTAGTTTTAGGCTATTATGAATAATACTATTTTTTAAGAATTCTTTATATATTATTGATACAAGTACTTGTGAGATGCTAGTTGTGAATATTTTCTCCCATTCTATGGCTTGATTTTTCATGTTGTAATAACTTTTGCTGAGCAAAATTTTAAAATTTTTATTAAGTCCAGTTTGTCAATTTTTTGTTTTAAAATTAGTACTTTGTAATTTCTAATGAATCTTTGTCTACCTAAGTTTGCAATGATATTTCTCTTTTTTTTTTTTTTTTTTCTGGGCAATTTAGCTTTTACATTAGGCTGACAATTCACCTAATGTATGTGTGGTGTGAGGTTTGGGTCAAGGTTTAGGTTTATTTTTTCCCATATGTTTATCCACTTTTCCTGTGCTATTTCTTGAAAACATTTTCTTTTCTCCCATTAAACAGCATATTTTCAAAAATAAATTGACTGTCTATATTTGGGTCTATTTCTATACTCTATTCTGATCCACTGTTCTATTTACTATTATGCCAATACCAAATGGCACACTCTCTTCTATGCAGTATCATTATAAGTCTTGAAGTCAGATAGTTAGGTCTTCCAACTTTGTTCAACTTTGTCAGTGTAAGCAGGATATACTTGGATATATCTGAAAACATTCTGAAAATCTATGCCTTAAAATAAGAGCGTTTAGTCCATTTACATTTAATGTAATTGTTGGCACTGTTGAATTTAATTTTACAGTCTCTCTATTTTGTTTCTATTTGTCCCAACAATTTTTTTTTCTTTTTTTCTTCCTTTCCTCTGATCCTTTGGAACAATCTAATATCTTCAAATATTTTGTATTGTTCCCTGTAATGACTTTTTAATCTATACTTCATTGCTTTATATTTTTAGTTATTACTTTATAGACTAGAATATGCATTCCATATGATTATTTTTTTGAATTTGAACTTTTCCTCTATATAAGATCAGTAGAAGAGATATTTGGCAATTTGACACCAATAATTTGTGTTTGAAACTCAGATTATGGAGACAATGGAAAATTATTTTCAGAGTGACTAGAAGAAAAGAGAAGAAGATAGTTCTAATAAGAGAAAACAAGAAGTATAGCAATTACAAGTATTGGGCAAGACTGAATCTCCATTTATATTACTTGGACTGAAGAGTAAATATATAAATATTTTATAAATTTATCTTTTTTAGATTTTAGGTGATACAGCACAATGAGGCTTAATCTAAATACTGTAGTGCATGCCTGAAGCTACAGTAATTTTGAAAGGAAACAGCCTCACATGAAAGAAAAATATATTTGTAAGCTTTTACATTTCTAAGACTTTACACTTACATTCTGTTAAGATAAAATGTGACTTACTGTTGTTTTTTTTCTACAGTTCATTCATTCATTCATTCAAAAATTAGCTCAGTTTGCTATGAACATCACCATGACTGCTGAGGAAATGTTGAGTCAATTCCTAAGGAGAAGGCCAGGAACAGTTAATGTTTCTTTTTTGTTCCTTCAAAGAAAAATGAAGCCTGGCCTAAATTAAGCTGGGAGTGCTTTCTGTAAAGCATACCAAGCTTTATGGGACTTCGAGCTCAGCATTTTAGGCACAGTTTTTCAAACTAAATCACAAGAAAAAAATTCACCACTATATTACTTCCTTTAAACAATTCAGCATGGTGTAATTTTTTCTTTGGAAATGGGATACAGCTGCTTCTTGGGTCATGATTATGTTTGAGGATCTTTTGGTAAACTGAGGCCTTCCTAAACAATCACTATTAAAACACATAAAATATAAGTCTTGCTATATTAAACACTTATTGAGCTATAGGAAAAATAAAGTGAATTTGTAAAAAAAAGAATAAAATTCCAACTTTCTAATGCATATTCTTATGTGCTTTTTAAATGCAGCATCTTGCTTTTAGACTATTAAGAAAAATTGAAATCAGATTTTTATTTTTAAGTAAAAGAACACTCTTTACTAAATAATAATTCACAGTGTAAGAAGAAAGAGTTCTATGAACTTCTTCAAGTGTTTAAATACAAATGCATTTTACAACTAAACTTTTTCTAAAACATTTCCTAACTTAAGAGGAACCAAAAATCTTTTTAGCTTATCCTTTATCTTACAGATGTTTTTACCATAGTGCACGTTACCTTATTTTCTGTAGTGTATTTTTATCGCTTATTTTTTTTGGAAATTGCTTTGGCGTTTTTTTTTTTTTCTCAATGAAAGCATAATAGATACTCACTAGAAAAAAAAAAAAGCTACAGAGAAAACCCCAAAAGTAGAGGATTTAATACATCACTTCATAAGATAGTCCCTGTTAATATCTTGGTGGACTTTATTTCATACATTTCCTATATATGTATTTTAATACTAAACATGTACACATATACATATAAAGACACACTGATATTTCTCTTATCTTGCCACTTCCCTCCTCTCTGGCAACCACCTGTTTGCTAGAGAAGTAGGTGAGGGAGATTAAGAGGTACAAACTTCCAGTTATAAAATAAAAGAGTCATGGGTATGAAATGTACAGTCTGGAGGTAAAATTTAAGAAAAAATAACACTGATATGAACATACATATTTAACAAATTCATACTATACTTTCCAAATATGTATTATACCCTAATTATTCTTTAAAGTAGGCTTCAAAAATGTTACCTATATATAAATTTAGATTCTATTAAACATTTATATCCATTCCACGAGATAACTACTAACTTCTACTTCAATGTGCAATCCTCATTGCTCATTTTACTTGACCTTTACTTGAAATTGTGGATCCCTCTCTTTTTTTTTTTTTCCTTTTTTTTTGCGATACGCGGGCAACACACTGCTGTGGCCTCTCCCGTTGCGGAGCACAGGCTCCGGACGCGCAGGCTCAGTGGCCATGGATCACGGGCCCAGCCGCTCCGCGGCATGTGGGATCTTTCCAGACCGGGGCACGAACCCGTGTCCCCTGCATCGGCAGGCGGACTCTCAACCACTGCGCCACCAGGGAAGCCCCCCTCTCTTTTCTTGAACCACTGTCTTCACTTGGCTTCTAGAGCCTCTTCTGATTTTTATTTTCTGGCCTCTTCTTCTTGGTCTCTCTCTTTTTTTTTTTTTTTTTTTTTTCTGGCCACACCACACAGCTTGCAGGATCTTAGTTCCCTGACCAGGAATTGAACCTGGGCCCCAGCAGTGAAAGCACCCAGTCCTAACCACTGGACCACCAGGGAATTCCCTTGGTTTCCTTGACTTCTCAATTCCAGTCTTTAAACATTTGGAGTGTTACTGGGCTCAGTCCTTTCTTTTTTTTTTTTTTTTTTTGTGGTACACGGGCCTCTCACTGTTGTGGCCTCTCCCGTTGCGGAGCACAGGCTCCGGACGCGCAGGCTCAGCGGCCATGGCTCACGAGCCCAGCCTCTCCGCGGCATGTGGGATCTTCCCGGACCAGGGCACGAACCCGTGTCCCCTGCATCGGCAGGCGGATTCTCAACCACTGCACCACCAGGGAGGCCCTGGGCTCAGTCCTTTCACCTCTTCTCCTGTCTTTCTATACTTACACCCATCGTGCTCATACGTAATCCAATGCCTTTAAATACCATTTACAGGATGGCATCTCCCGAATATATATCTCCAGCCTGGACTTCTCTGAATTCCTGACTGATACATACAAGTGACTATTTGACCTCTCTATTTGATGATTTCATAGGCATTTCAAACTTAAGATTCAAAACTTCAAAGTTCAAATCTTGTTGATATTATCTGTCAAACTTTTTCCTATTTCCTATCTCAATAAATGATAACTCCATCCTCCCTGTTATTCAAGAAATAAATCTTGAAGTCATCTTTTAATTATTTTACTGATATCCCAGATCTGATTGGATAAAAATGCTATTGTCTTTCCAAATAAGTCCTGAATTTACCACTTACCACGTCCATTACTACACTCAGGTCCAAGCCCCTTTATCACTTGCTTAGATAATTGAAGAAACCTTACAACTCATCTTTTTTCTTCCACCTTTAGCTGATTCTTATCTATTCTTAACACAGCAGTCAGTGTAATCTTATAATGTAAGACAAATCACATTACCTTTCTGTTCCTTCTTCTCCAGTGGTCAAAGTCCTTCACTGGCACTTTACAGAGGTAAAGTCCTTTACCTCTCTGACCTCACCATCTAGGACTCATCTTTTTGCTCACTCCATTCTGCCCATACTGACCCCCTGCTGTTCTTCAAGGGCTTTGGTATGAGCTGTTCCCTCTGTATAGGATCCTATTCTTCCAGATGTCTATGTGGTTTATTCTCTCATCTATTACACATCTTGTTGCAAATTCACCTGCTCTGTGGATCCTTCCTCAGCCACCCTATCATAAATCCGCCTTCCCATTTCCCCCCTTTATTTTTCTCCTTAGTGCTAACGTGGTATATTAGCCCTATTAATAGTGTGCTTTTGCCTCTCTCTCCGGCTAGAATGTAAGCTCCTGGAGGACAGGGACTTTCCTTTTTTGTTTATTTCTGTATGCCCAACGTATATAACAGTTCCTAGAATATTACAAACAAATATTTGTTGAGTGAATGAAGACACAAATGAAGTCACATCATTATTTGTAACTACTAATAGTGTTTCATTACATGGATGAACTGTTATTTTCTTCAACCAGTTCTGGATTGATGCTTGTTCAGTTTGTTTCTATTTCTTTATTATTATTTGTTAATAATAATTAACTATATTAACACTGATAACATCTGAGTGTTTCTTTAAGTTAAGTTTCTGGAAGCAGAATTGCTGCACTACATGACTGACACAGTTTTAAAGGCTTTAACTATGTGGCTAATAGTCCTCCAGAGAAGATGCAGAGTTACACTCCTGAACAGTACATGTGGCTGTCTCTAGTCCAACGCATTAGCTATAGTGATCATAATCATTCACTCTAATGCTTCCCAATATGATATTCAAACTTGGTACAGTATCTCAGTGTCATTTTACATTCATGCAATTAAATAAATAAGTAAAAAATTAAAAAACAATAAAGTTTCTCACAAGCCAAGATGGGAGCGTCTCTCTCAGCTAAGAAGCACACAGATGGCTTTCATTAATAGTTGTGTAGAGCCTTCTTTGACTGCACAGGGCATTTCCTACAAATTCCTGAAATCGACATGACTTTTCACATTCACATGTACTCTCTTCCCATTCACCAGACTCGAAGTGTACTCAGCTGTTGTGTCATCATTTCCTAGTAAGAACCCAAACTACTGATAATAGATTTTCTTTTTTTGCAGAGAAAAGCAACAAAAAAACAAAACCCACCACAACCAAAATAATCTTTACAAAGAAAGTCACTTGTAGCTTCTCTCTGTCATTAGGTCTTCAGTGAATTCCTAGATAAGTGCAGGTTTTCCCATCCCTTTAGGGATGTGTAAGACGGTCGGGAGTGTACAGCTATTCAGTGGGTCTAACATGAGTCTTTCAAACTAAAGCTTATTTGCTTTGGCTGAGATTCTGACTGTCCTTCTTCCTGTGTTCTTGTTAGATTTTTCAGGCTACATTCATAAAATAGAGAGCCTGTCTCTTGGTGAATATTGAATTCCTCTGTGTGATAACTTGTGATTTTAATGAAGTTCTGTTAATCTCTAAAACATGTGCTCTGTTGTGTCTGGTCCCTCTTATCTTCCAGAGCTATTTTTGTTCTTATCTAGATATTAGTATACTGTCTATCAGTGTAGTTCATATTTTATGTCTATTCTGTAAAAGGTTGGCCTACATATATATTCATATTACATTTTTAAAAATGTGTTTCTTCCTATGACTTTAGATATAGAAGTTAGTTACCATGGTTAAAAGTTACAATCAATATGGTGGTTGAGACCATACAGGGAGCAATAGTGACAGAAAAATACTACTCTGTGCTTTTCTTTTTTAAGGAAAAGGAGTACAGTTTTCCTAAAGTAGCTTTCCCCAAACTTTTTCATCTCTGCCTACCTTTAAACTATTAGAAATTATTGTCAACCCCAAAGAGCATTACCTTGTGGGTTATAACTATTAATATTTGATAGTAAAGCTTAAAACTGAGAGTTTTGTTTTGTTTTGTTTTGGTTTTTTGCAGTACGCGGGCCTCTCATTGTTGTGGCCTCTCCCGTTGTGGAGCACAGGCGCGTCTGTGGGATCTTCCCAGACCGGGGCACGAACCTGTGTCCCCTGCAACGGCAGGTGGATTCTCAACCACTGCGCCACCAGGGAAGCCCCAAACTGAGAGATTTTTAATATACAAATTTATTGATTTATTTAAAGATAGAAGGAGTAAATCAATCACATCTTGATAGAACATATTTTTATGAAAATAACTATTTACTAAAAAGCTTTTATTAGAAAAGTAACATTGCTTCAAATTTTAAAAAATATCTTTAATATATGAAATAATAGATGACAGCTGGATTCTCAACCTGCTTCTGCATTCAATCTGTCACAATATCAGACATCATGTCACTGCTGGAAAGCTCCAATGCACACTTGTGAGAGAATGAAAATGAAAAAAAAAGTCTTAATGTTATTATGAAAACAGTTTTGACCTCATAGACCTCTGAAGAATTCCCCAGGGGTCCTAGACCATATGCTGTCCTCCAATAAAAGGTCAATATGTTCCAGAATATGAAAGGGTGAAATACAGGACAAAACTTGGAAAGTTGGAATTAATTAGCCTTGGTTTATAATACCTAAATCTGAAAAGAAGCTATGAAATATGTTCAAATTTTAGTAACATTTGCTCACTTTTGATGGGCTTAATTCCTTGGTTTACTGATTCATGCCTTCATCTACATTATGAGAGGATTTTCTTTACTTTCTCTGTAACTTGCTTACCTAGCAGAGACTATCTCATCAGAACAATTTTCTGTGCTTTATGTTTACTTAATTTTGTCTTTGATTATTTAATTAAACAGAAACAATCAAAAAATAATACAGTTTCCTCAGTTATTAAAGAGCTAAAGTTCTTACAATGATATTACCTTCTAGATTTATTTTTAAAATCTTTTGTCACTTTGATTAAATAGGTAACTAGGAATTATTTCTCAGACACTATTATCCTATTTTATTAAAGTGCCCAAATTGCCTGTGACTACTCTTTTGCCTTTGCCTTCCTGAAAACTGAATTTAGAAAAGAATGAAAACATTTTCAGGATGTATTTTACTCCTAAAACTATTTTTGAGATTTCCCAGAGTTCTCCTGAGAAGTCACAAAGATTTGTTCTATTACCTGATAAATACAGAGATGTGAGACAACTTTATGTTCATTTGATCTACTACTATTGCAAGAATCACATAGAAAAGTTATCAGTTCAGAAGAGACACTCAGTCTTTTCTAGATAATGTGTGTGGATGAACTGCTGTTAATGTAAATATTTCAGAAACATGGGAAGACCCTGGAAATTTTTCAGTGTCCTTTTTATCCATAATACAGTTTTACTTCCAAGGGAAATTGATCAAAACTTCTGTAAAATAGATATAGGCTATACCCCAATAGATAATTTTACTCTCTGATATTACTGATTATGATGATAATATTATTGACTATGGTGATATATTAACAAAAGCCATTAAGTCTCTAAACAGTTTTGATTTACTCTGATTCTTGCTTGAAGTCTCTGCCATAAGCTACAGGCCAGAGTTGTGTCATCAAAAGAGAAGGTCTCTGAGACTTTAAATGATTGACATTTCAAAGAATAGTTTCTTGAGTACAGGCTTTAGAACTTATATCACACAGACAACTTTCACAGCACACTGCTAGATGGCTCCATGAAGCCAGACCACTAATCCAAGATCCAGTAGGATAAGAATTCATTTCCTGGAGCTGAATAAGAAAGGCGATGAAGATAATTTTATTGTGATTATTTGTTTGGAATAGTGTTGGTATAGTTTTAAGTTTCTATTTTCAGAAACTTAGTATGTCTCTTTACCTTTCATGGAAATATTTGCATAGCCACAGTACAAATCTGTACTTCAAGATTTTGCCTGGGGTGTTGTATCAATATTAGAGACTGAAACTTTTTTAATCAGGTGTGACAAGCTGCCCTTAAGGGGGAAAAATAAAATGGAGCCAATGGGGCTTCCCTGGTGGTGCAGTGGTTGAGAGTGCGCCTGCCGATGCAGGGGACACGAGTTCGTGCCCCGGTGCGGGAAGATCCCACATGCCACGGAGCTGCTGGGCCCGTGAGCCATGGCCGCTGAGCCTGCGCGTCCGGAGCCTGCGCTCCGCAACGGGAGAGGCCACAACAGTGAGAGGCCGGCGTACCACACACACAAAAAATGGAGCCAATGGCTCCAAACTTCTCCGAAGAAAATTGGCCCACTACCTGGCTTACAGGGTCCCAGACTTATCCTAAAGCGTAGTAAGAAAATTCTTGTCAGACTAGGAATCTTTAAAAATTTGGGGGACTTCCAGAAGATAGGAATTCACTTCGATGTGTAGGTACTGCCAGTAAAACCTGGTGGAGAGACATTCTTGGGCTTGGCTTCCTGGCCTTGGGATGGAAAAGTAGAGGCTTTTGGGGCAGGGTCAAGATGGAGTACTAGGAGGACGTGAAATTCGTGTCTCCTCACAGCTAGGGCACCTACCAGGCACCGGTGGGAGGAACCCCCAGGGACCAGGTAGGGCATAGGGGGAGTGAAGGGGGAGGAGAAGTGGAGGCAGTAGGGGACTGGTGCCCCTGAGGGGCAGCTGGGGGAGGGGAAGAGATCCCACGACCGAAGGGGGAAATTGGTGAACCATTGGGAGGGTAGAGGATTAAAAGGGAGTGTGGCCTGGTTTCCCCTGCCCACTTGGACCCCCAGGAACCTGTTGAGATCCCGGGCCTGGTCCTCTGCCCACTGAGGCCCCCTCGAGCCACGGGGGTCCTGAGGGAGTGGGAGGGAGGGAAGAGGGAGCAAAAGTAAAGGCCGGACCTCCAGGACTGGCACCCCTGAGGGGTGACTGGGAGAGGGGAGGAGTTCCTACACCCAGCGAGACCCACCCATGGTTGGAGGTCTGGGGGAGACCGTGGGAAGAGATGGTGGTGGATGGGCATGAAGGAATGGAAGGGAATGGGGCCAGGGCTTTCCCTGTCCACTAAGGCACTGGGGAAGTCTGTTGAGCTCCTGGCCCTAATCCTCTGCCCTTGGAGCCTCCCTCCTGCCTCGCAGAGCCCAATACACCCCCACCCAGGGCCCCACCTCTACACTCAGAGACCCCCTCCAATGAGCTGGGCCTAAACCCCACCCACACGCCCTCACTCAGGGCCCTACCTCCAAACTCTACAACCCCTCACTCCACAGGCCCTCCTTTCCACCTGCTGCTTCTCCCCTTCTGCACAGGTCCTAAGCAGAGGCCCTACCCCACACTTGAACGTCGCACCGCCAAGGCCCCGCCACACACACAAATGTCACATCCCACCCGCCTAGATTCCACTCCCCCAAACCGTTCCCCTGCCTAAGTTCAACCTCCCCAAACTAAACTCTGCCCCAATAGACAAGGCTTTTTTTGAGGTTTTTTTTTTTTCTTTTCTTTTCTTTTTACCTCTTTTAGATTGGGGTTCTGTTTTACCTTGTTGATTCATTGTTGTTGATTCTTTTATATTTTTATCTTTCCTAATAAATGTTTTATTTTTCTAACTTTATTTTATTCTTTATACTTTGTTAGTGATCTCTTCTTTTGGATTCTTGTCCCCCCCCCACCCTTTTTTTTCTTCTTTTTTCTGCTGTTGTTTTATTTTACCTTGTAGCAGTTGTTTCAATTATAGTTTTATTTTCCTAATACATTTTTATCTTTCTAATTTTATTTTCTTTTTTATTCTTTGATATTGTACTACTCCTTTTTTCTTTCATTCTTCCTTTTATTTATTTATTTTCTTACCATGCCACGAATTTTACAGGATCTTAGTTCCCAGGCCAGAGGTCAGGGCTGAGCTCCTGTGGTGGGAGCTCCAAGTCCAAACTGCTGGACTAACAGACAACTTCAGACCGTAGGGAATATCGTTCAGAGTGAGGAGTTCCAGAGGTCCTCATCTCAGCACCAAGACCCAGCTCTAGCTAACTGGCTGCAAACTCCAATGCTGGAGGTCTTAGATCAAACAACCAGTAAGACAGGAATACAGCACCATCCATCAAAAAAACTAAAAAAGAAAAAAAAAGAAACAACAAAAAAATATGTTACAGATGAAGGAGGAAGGTAAAAACCTACAAGACCAAATAAATTAATATGAAATAGGCAAGCTACCTGAAAAAGAATTCAGAGTAATGATAGTAAAGATGATCCAAAAGCTTGGAAACAGAATGCAGAAAATACAAGAAACTTTTAACAAGGATATAGAAGAAATAAAGAGCAAACAAACAGTGATGAAAAAGACAATTACTGAAATTAAAAATACTATAGAAGGAATCAATAACAGAATAACTGAGGAAGAAGAACAGATAAGTGAGCTGGAAGACAAAATGGTGGAAACAACTGCCAAGGAGCAGAATAAAGAAAAAACAATGAAAAGAATAGAGGACCATATCAGAGACCTCTGGGAAAACATTAAACACACCAACATTTGAATTATAGGGGTCCCAGAAGAAGAAGAGAAAAAAAAGGGTCTGAGAAAATATTTGAAGAGATTATTGTTGAAAACTTCCTTAATAAGGTAAAGGAAATAGTCAATCAAGTCCAGGCAGCACAGAGTTCCATACTGGATAAACCCAAAGAAAAACATGACAAGACACATATTAATCAAACTATCAAAAATTAAACACAAAGAAAAAATATTAAAAGCAGCAAGGGAAAAGCAACAAATAACACACAAGGGACTCCCCATTAGGTTAACCGCTGATCTTTCAGCAGAAACTCTGCAAACCAGAAGGAAGTGGCAGGACATATTTAAAGTGATGAAAGGGGAAAAACCTACAACCAAGATTACTCTACCCAGCAAGAATCTCATTCAGATTCAGTGGAGAAATTATGACCTTTACAGATAAGCAAAAGTCAAGAGAATTCAGCACCACCAAACCAGGATTACAATGAATGCTAAAGGAACTTCTCTAGGCAGGAAACATAAGAGAAGAAAAAGACCTACAAAAACAAACCCAAAACAATTAAGAAAATGGTAATAGGAACATACATATCGAGAATTACCTTAAATGTAAATGTATTAAATGCTCCAACCAAAAGACATAGACTGGCTGAATGCATACAAAAACAAGACCCATACATACGCTGTCTAAAAGAGACCCACTTCAGACCTAGGGACATGTACGACTGAAAGTGAAGGGGTGGAAAAAGATATTCCATACAAATGGAAATTAAAAGAAGCTGGAGTAGCTATTCTCACATCAGACAAATCAGACTTTAAAATAAAGCTATTATAAGAGACAAAAAAGGGCACTACATAATGATCAAGGGATCAATCCAAGAAGAAGATATAACAATTGTAAATATTTATGCACCCAACATGGGAGCACCTCCATACACAAGGCAAATGTTAACAGCCATAAAAGGGAAAATCGACAGTAACACAATCATAGTAGGGGACTTTAACACCCTACTTTCACCAATGGACCAAACGAAAATAAATAGGGAAACACAAGCTTTAAATGACACATTAAAAAAGATGCACTTAATTGATATTTATAGAACATTCCATCCAAAATCAACAGAATACATTTTCTTCTCAAGTGCTCATGGAACATCCTCCTGGCTAGATCATATCTTGGGTCATGAATCAAGCCTTGGTAAATTTAAGAAAATTGAAATAGTATCAAGTACATTTTCTGACCAAAACGCTATGAGACTAGGTATCAATTACAGGAAAAAATCTGTAAAAAACACAAACACATGGAAGCTAAACACTACAGTACTAAATAACTAAGAGATCACTGAAGAAATCAGAGGCAATCAAAAAATACCTAGAAACAAAGGACAATGAAAACACGACACCCAAAACCTATGGGATGCAATAAAAGCAGTTCTAAGAGGGAAGTTTATAGCAATACAATCCTACCTCAAGAAAC
Organism: Kogia breviceps; assembly: GCF_026419965.1. Taxonomy (NCBI): domain Eukaryota; kingdom Metazoa; phylum Chordata; class Mammalia; order Artiodactyla; family Physeteridae; genus Kogia; species Kogia breviceps. Next base: position 68,860,068 of record NC_081318.1, on the reverse strand, counting down.
AAGAAACATCTCAAATAAACAACCTAACCTTACACCTAAAGCAATTAGAGAGAGAAGAGCAAAAAACCCCCACAAAGTTAACAGAAGGAAAGAAAACATAAAGATCAGATCAGAAAGAAATGAAAAAGAAATGAAGGAAATGGTAGCAAAGATCAATAAAACTAAAACTGGTTCTTTGAGAAGATAAACAAAATTGATAAACCATTAGCCAGTCTCATCAAGAAAAAAAGGGAAAAGACTCAAATCAAAAGAATTAGAAATGGAAAAGAAGTAACAACTGACACTACGGAAATACAAAGGGTCATGAGAGATTACAACAAGGAATTATATGCCAATAAAATGGACAATGTGGAAGAAATGGACAAATTCTTAGAAAAGCACAACCTTCCAAGATTGAACCAGAAAGAAATAGAAAATATAAACAGACCAATCACAACCACTGAAATTCAAAGTGTGATTAAAAATCTTCCAACAAACAAAAGCCCAGGACAAAATGGCTACACAGGTGAATCCTATCAAACATTTAGAGAAGAGCTAACACCTATCCTTCTTAAACTCTTCCAAAATATAGCAGAGGAAGGAACATTCCTAATCTCATTCTATGAGGCCACCATCACCCTGATACCAAAACCAGACAAAGATGTCACAAAGAAAGAAAACTACAGGCCAATATCACTGATGAAAATAGATGCAAAAATCCTCACCAAAATACTAGCAAAGAGAATCCAAGAGCACATTAAAAGGATCATACACCATGATCAAGTGGGGTTTATCCCAGGAATGCAAGGATTCTTCAATATACGCAAATCAATTAATGTGATACACCATATTAACAAACTGATGGATAAAACCCATATGATAATCTCAAAAGATGCAGAAAAAGCTTTCAACAAAGTTCAGCACCCATTTATGATCAAAACTCTCCAGAAAGTAGGCATAGAGGGAACCTACCTCAACATAATAAAAGCCATATATGACAAACCCACAGGCAACATCATTCTCAATGGTGAAAAACTGAAATCATTTCCACTAAGATCAGGAACAGGACAAGGTTGCCCACTCTCAACACTATTATTCAATATAGTTTAGGAAGTTTTAGCCACAGCAATCAGAGAAGAAAAAGAAATAAAAGGAATCCAAATCAGAAATGAAGAAGTAAAACTGTCACTGTTTGCAGATGCCATGATAGTATACATAGAGAATCCTAAAGGTGCTACCAGAAAACTACTAGAGCTAATCAAAGAATTTAGTAGAGTAGCAGGATACAAAACTAATGCACAGAAATCTCTTGCATTCCTATACACTAATGATGAAAAATCTGAAAGAGAAATTAAGGTAACACTCCCATTTACCATTGCAATAAAAAGAATAAAACACCTAGGAATAAACCTACCTAAGGAGACAAAAGACCTGCATGCAGAAAACTGTAAGACACTTATGAAAGAAATTAAAGATGATACCAATAGATGGAGAGATATACCATGTTACTGGATTGGAAGTATCAAGATTGTGAAAATGACTACACTACCCAAAGCAATCTACAGATTCAATGCAATCCCTATCAAACTACCAATGGCATTTTTCACAGAACTAGAACAAAAAATTTCAGAATTTGTATGGAAACACAAAAGATCCTGAATAGCCATAGCAATCTTGAGAAAGAAAAGCGGAGCTGGAGGAATCAGACTCCCTGACTTCAGACTATAATACAAAGCTACAGTAATCATGACAGTATGGTACTGGCACAAAAACAGAAATATAGATCAATGGAACAGGATAGAAAGCCCAGAGGTAAACCCACGCACATATGGTAACCTTATCTTTGATAAAGGAGGCAAGCGTATACAATGGAGAAAAGATAGCCTCTTCAATAAGTGGTGCTGGGAAAACTAGACAGCTACATGTAAAAGGATGAAATTAAAACACTTCCTAACACCATACACAAAAATAAACTCAAAATGGATTAAAGGCCTAAATGTAAGGCAGATAGTATAAAACTCTTTAGAGGAAAACATAGGCAGAACACTCTATGACTGAAATCACAGCAAGATCCTTTTTGACCCACCGTCTAGAGAAAGGGAAATAAAAACAAAAATAAACAAATGGCACCTAATGAAACCTAAAATCTTTTGCAAAGCAAAGGAAACCATAAAAAAGACAATCCTCAGAATGGGAGAAAATATTTGCAAACGAAGCAACTGGCAAAGGATTCATCTCCAAAATATACAAGCAGTTCATACAGCTCAATATCAAAAAAACAAACAACCCAATCCCAAAATGGGCAGAAGACCTAAACAGACATTTATCCAAAGAAGATATACAGATTGCCAACAAATACATGAAAAGAGGCTCAACATCACTGATCATTAGAGAAATGCAAATCAAGACTACAATGAGGTAGCACCTCACACTGGTCAGAATGGCCATCATCAAAAATTTACAAACAATAAATGCTGGAGAGGGTGTGGAGAAAAGGGAACCCTCTTGCATTGTTGGTGGAAGTGTAAATTGATACAGCCACTATGGCGAACAGTATGGAGGTTCCTTAAAAAACTAAAAATAGAATTACCATATGACCTAGCAATCCTAATAGTGGGCATATACTCTGAGAAAACCATAATTCAAAAGTAGTCATATACCACAATGTTCATTGCAGCACTATTTACAATAGCCAGGACATGGAAGCAGCCTGAGTGTCTATCGACAGATGAATAGATAAAGAAGATGTGGCATGTATATACAATGGAATATTACTCAGCCATAAGAAGAAATGAAATTGAGTTATTTGTAGTGAGGTGGATGGACCTAGAGTCTGTCATACAGAATGAAGTAAGTCAGAAAGAGAAAAACAAATACCGTATGCTAACACATATATGTGGAATCTAAAAAAAAAAAAAAAGTTTCTGATGAACCTAGGGGCAGGAGAGGAATAAAGACTCAGATGTAGAGAATGGACTTCACGACACTGGGAGGCGGAAGGGTAAGCTGGGACGAAGTGAGAGAGTTGCACTGACATATATACACTACCAAATGTAAAACAGATACCTAGTGGGAAACAGCTGCATAGCACAGGGAGATCAGCTCGGTGCTTTGTGACCACCTAGAGGGGTGGGATAAGAAGGATGGGACAGAGATGCCAGAGGGAGGGGATATGGGGATATAAGTATGCATATAGCTGATTCACTTTGTTATGCAGCAGAAACTAACACAACACTTTTAAGCAATTATACTCCTGTAAGGATGTTAAAAAAAAAAAAAGTAAAATCTGAGAATCCTTATGAAAATATCTAGACAGACGTTAATTTATGGCCTTTTTAGCTGTTCAGTACTGTATGTATGACTCAGGATTGCAAAGCAAACTCAAAGAGTCTACACGATTAATTACACTCTTGCTGCACTTGGGGAAATAATCAGGTCAAACCTAACAGCACTATTTTTATGCTCAAGGATAATCTTTGAGATTACTATGATCACAGGATGAATAGACTGTTAGAAAAGGTATTAAAGACTTTGAACGGCAAAAAGATAACTTGGTGTCCTGTCTAGTATACTCTTGGTTTACCTGCATTTATTATTGTTGAACAAGTTTATAACTTGGTAACTTGTAGAAATTGGTAGCAATGAAAATTATTCTCGTCCACAGAAAGTGAATTTGTCTAGTGCACCTTCAAGAACTCATTAACTATTAACACATTCATTTCAGCAGTTCTGACTCCCCATATCTGTGCTCTCTGACTTCTCTTCCGAACATGTTCTAATATCTTATTGGTTTCCTTATTTATTAATAAGTTAAATAAAATACATACATGTCTTGTATTTTAAAAATGAACAAGGAATAATATTTGTATCTATTAGAGCTATTCACCACTCAGAAAAAATAACCTCAAGAAATTCTGGGATATCTATGTGAAAAAATTGCATATATTGATTTATTTATTGTTTATCTCCTCCTCTGGAATGGAAGCTTTACAAGAGGACTTGGACTTGTACATAGCGGCTCAGTATAGAGTATTAAGAGCCTGGCAAGCCAACATACCTACTGTGACTTTCACCAAATTACTTAAAATTTCCAGACCCCAGTTTCCATTGTTTAAAACAGGGCTCATCTGTAAAACAGTCCTATCCCTTAGAGTTCTTCCCAGAAATTAATTACATATCAAGAGCTTATTACAGTGTCTGGAACACGAAAAAACTATTAAATAATTACTCATGGACATGTTGATTTATTCTTTCCTTTAAGAACTGACTAACATTTATCCCTAATTAGTAATAAATATATTGTCTCCAATATTCGTACTGAATTCATTCAGTGGCAGTGAGGCATTTCTCAGATCTGTATCCACAGAAAATCACTAATGCTTCTATAGTGAAAACTAAGATTATTGTGAATCACGTATTTATTAGAAGACAAAAATTATCTCTTTGAAAAAAGAGTAGTAAGAACTGAAATTTAATAAAAAGCTGGCCATTTCTTTAACTTCTATATTCACATAGAAATAATCAAGAAAGAGCTTAAGGTTAATTGCTAACTACTATGTAAACAACATAGCCTTCCCTTTCATTGTACTGCACTCCATCAGCTCCCTTCAGCCTGAAGACATTGTTTCTACTACAAAGGAAAATACAAAGCCTTTAGGGACTTCCCTGGCAGTCCAGTGGTTGAGACTTCAACTTCTAATGCAGGGGGTGTGGGTTCAATCCCTTGGTCAGGGAGCTAGGATCCCACATGCCTCCCGGCTAAAACCCAAAAAACCAGAAGGTAAAACAGGAGTGATATTGTAACAGATTCAATAAAGACTTTAAAAATGATCCACATCAAACAAAATTTTTTTTAATTAAAAAAATACAAAGCCTTTAGTTTGAATATTTGATGGTCAATATTAAAAATAGAGGCCAAAATTTGAGTATAATATTCAGTTTGGAAGCCTGAATTCTTCATTAATATATCACTTGGAATTTAATTAAATTTATAACTACATAGATTCACAAACTTCAAATAAATTCAGCTGTTTCACAGATGTGGAAATGCTTTAGTTTGGAAGACTTACCCTATCATACTGGCATGAGGTCTTCTGATCATTTAACAGCTATACATAGTGAAAGTTAAATAAAAATCTCCAAATGGCTTGCCAGAAATCATTAGTATATGCTGTCCTCATCCTTCGACTATTGCTAAAGCCAATCAGATTGGTTTTAAACCTTTCCTCGTGGCTTTGGAAATGTGTACCTTAAAGCCCAATGAGAGATGTAATGCTTTGGCGGAGGGGTGGGTTATCTGCATATTTTCAGGAGTCCCATGTAACTGTAGGATGACCCTCTGAATACTCCTAACTCACTCACCAAATTAGAGCCTAGGTAGAAGCAAAGAGGCAGGTGTTTTCAGCTTGCTAATCATATTTAAGTTTATACCACTTATTGGCTAGGATAAGAAATAAAATATAATCTCAAAAATTAGTCTAATTAGTCTGCATTCCAAATGCTAAAGAACTATGATAAGGTGGTACCTGCAGAAAAGAAAAGCCAAGCAAGTTGAATTTGGCCTTTTCCTCATAAAATCATGGTCATTTTCCAGTTCTCGTTTTACTCTACCAATTAGTGGTATTTGAAGGACTTGCTCATTCCTTCTTCATTAAAACACATTTTTCACTTGGCTTCTGGAACAGCCCTGTCTTTTTTTTTTTTTTTTTTTTTTTTTAAACTCACTGGCCTCCCCTTCTAATTTCTTCCCTTCTACCCTGGGTCATGTTCATACTCCCTAACAGCTAAATATTGATGTGCCCAAGAATCAGTCTTAAAACCCTGCTCTATCTGTATTCTTTCCCCAAATGATTTTATTTTGTCCCACTACTTTTAATACATTCAGATTCTGACAACTTTCAGACTTAGGTTTTCAACCTTAAGTTTCTTTTCTGAATTCTACAGCTGGATACCCAGCTTCTTACTCAACACTTCTCTGTGGAGGGCCACAAAAATCTGAATTTTCTTCACTAATCCTAAATTTGAAAATTGCTAATTCCAAAATTGAACTTGTCACTCCACCCTCCTCCAAAGTAGCCCATCTTGCAGTTACCACAATCTTACAAAAAGATGATTCTACTTATTCAGACCAAAATCACGGAATAACCCTTGAAGCCCTTCTTTCTCTCATACTGCATAGTCAACCTTTCAGTAATATACAGAATATATTCAGAATCAGGCAACTTCTTACTACCTTCATGTTGTCTTCCAAGTTTAAGTCATCATTTTGTCTCATTTGGACTATTGCATTTGCCTCCTAACATGTCTCCCTGCCTCTAATCTTACCTCCTTAGCGTCTATTTTCTTACCTCAGCGAGAATCTCATGCCTCCACACAAAGCTCTTGAAAAGAAGAAAGTCCAAAGTCTTTATTGTGTCCTGTGATGCCCTATGTCTGCCTAAAAGGCATGTGTCCCCGCTCTCTGTCCTCATCTTCTCCGTCTCCAATCATTCATTCTACTACAGCCAAACTGTTCTTTTTGACATTCTTCTAACCCAGGAATGGTCCTACCTCTGGGTTTTTGCACTTGCTGTTCCTGCTGCCTGAAAGAGTTTTCCTCCAGATAACTCCATGCCTGCTTCTCTCAGTCTTTGGGGTTTCTGCATACATGCCCTTTCTTTGGAAGATCATCTCTTAGCACCTTATATGAAATAGTACCTCCACACACACACTGCCATTCTCTATTGCCTTACTCTCTTACTCTTCTTCATAGCACTTTCTAATACTTACTTATAATATTATTTTACCTTGGCATGAAAATATTCATGCCACCTGGCCTTTTATTTACCTATTTGCTGATTTGTTTGCTGTCTTTCTCCTCCTTTAAAATAGTTAGTAACTTGTATTTGGAGGTTTTGTCTGCTTTTCACTATATTTCTACAGCCCAGAAGAGTGACTGACACAGTGCAGATGTTCAACTAACTTCCTACTGTCTGATCCTAATTCTGGGACATAAGTTTACTGAAAATGCCTTCCTTTCTACTCGTTCTCTTTAATGCAACACTTTCTGAAAAGCAAAAGTGGAATAGTAGGGCTTCTAAACAGTAGTCCTGGATAAACACCAGAGCCAATGTTGTAGTGGGGGTCCTCTCCAGCCTTTTCTCACTTATCTAAAACTCCTGTATCAGGAGCAAGCTTTTGGAGACAAAAGTGCAATAGAAAATCCACCTCAACCTGGCTCAGACAATGAGGGGACATCCAGAGGTAGGACTGTTGAACCCTCAGCCCCACTATACCTTTACTTCATGAGTCCTGTCTATCTGCTCTGTCCTGTTCAATGCTGGCTTCATCGCGAGGTTGTCTCCCCTTGTGTTCATGCGGTGGTTGCCTGATGCATTAAGGTCACGAGTGTTCAAAATGAGGGAGAAAGGCTTTCTGTGTTCCTTTCAGCAGATCTATGAAAGCTTCTCTAGAACCCTCTAGAAATCTTTAGAGATCTATGAAAGCTTCTCTAGAACCCTCCAGAAATCTTTACAGAGTCACATACCCACAACTGGACTCAATTGCTAATGAGAAAGGGCAGTTACCCTTAGATAATTCAGGTTCACCCATGGTGTGGTCACCTTTCTCTTGAGTCATGTGGGTTACATGAAAGAAGTCAGAAATCTGAACTAACTAAGACTCGGGCTTCTCTCAATGGTAGAAGAATGTCTTCCAATCAGGTGGTCAAGAGTGTTCACATATTCTTGAACCAAAGACCTGAGGGGATAGTGACTTGAAATTCAAGGGACAGCATTAACCATAACATGTGAGACAGTCCATCAGGTGTAGTGTATATCTTTTAAATCTTCTGTGTATTGTAATGTTTTGATATCTTTAAAAAAAACACAAAAAACCCTTTGCAGCTGGGGAGAGTTTGCCCCTCCCAGGGTCAACCAGTTCTTACAGATGACGGCAAAGGGTCCAGCCCAGAGTGTGTTTTGAAATGCACACTAACCAAGCCAGAGCCAGCACCTCCTCTATCTGCCATACTCCTCAAGAGGAACTATTCCTTTGCCTTAATCATGCCAGGGCCAGGTACCAGGCAACTAGGGACCACCCCTATAGCTGTATAAAGCCCACTGAAAAAATTCAAACCAGCCAATCCGAAACTGTTCTCCCTGCCCTGCCTTGCCTTTCCCACAGAAACCCCAGTAAAGGCTCTGGCCTAAGGCTTTCCCCTTACTCTTGTCTTCTGGCTCTTGACCACCCTGGTGTCTTTCCCATGTGGCCCTGCCTGCCTCCTGTCTCTTGGACCTGTGAGCATAAGAAACTTTGTTTGCCCGAGCCTCTCCTGTGTCTCCTCTTCTGACCACACTTGAATGACCATCACATAAGAAAAACAATACAAAAGCATCGGGCTTTTCCAAAGAGTGAGGCTCTGTAGAGGAGACTACAGGCACATTTGTTAGTTCTTTGCTCCAGCCTTGATCATTCACTGCTCCAAACTACTCTCACGGAATGTATAAATTGTGAATGAAACAGGCTTTTTTTTTTTTTTTTTCCATTGAATTTTTCCATTCCCAAGGTGCTAAGGGTAAAAGTACAGGTTTTGAAAAATATGTTTCATTGCTTTCCACTTCTAGCTTGTCAGGGAAGTAAATCAAATGTGAGTCTGTGAATAGAAAGGATCTGGTTCAAAATCCAAACTTCATCACTTATTAACAATATACCTTTGGTGGAGTTATATTTTTCCCTTCGAGGTTCATGCTATTATTCACTAAAAGATGACAATAATGCTTCCCTCAGTAGCATTTAATCCAGGTTGTGTCAGATAGCATGTGTAAAACACCTGACTTAGAGTAGACAATCTGTAAACACTGGTGTCTTACTCCTCTTTTCACAGCAAGGCACATGGCTCCAAGGAAAGGCTGAGAGGTTCTAAAAGCCTACAGCTTTCCCTTAAAGAATGGGAAAGGAATAGACAGGCAAACTTTCTTTGTTACTAGATTATAGGTCATAGGACTTGCTTAATTCCTAAATTTCTATCAACAAAGTACTGTTCAGTAAATAATTGTTTTCAGTTGATTAATTTGATTTTCTTCTTCCCCTAACTTTCATAAATAAAATAACCCACTTATTATTTGGCAATAACTCAGACTTTAATTCTAAATTTCAAATATACTAATATATTTTTCATGTAATTATAAAGACTTTTGAAGACAAAATAATATAGTTAAGATGTTAATTTACATGATTTACTCCTTTCATATCCCAACACTGTGTCTAAGGGTTGAAATACCTTATAGCTATATGGATTAGAAAAAAGTTAGAGTGGTGATGTCTTGTGCTATTTAAAATAAATTGTTACCATAATATCTCTGCGCCCACTGTCTCCACCCAGATTCTCGCTGCTTATTCACTGTAGACCCAATCTCCTGGTGACCATTGTGACCCAGGGATGTAAATTCAGCTGTCAGCAGTGTTTTCGCAACCACTTTGTGAAATTACAGCATTGTCCAAAAAAGTAAATGAAATACAGGGAAATGGAAAAACCAAAACTTGACATGATCCATCTAGGTAAGAACTAAATTTCCTGTGTCTTTCCAAATCATTCCTTTTTCTTCTTATTGTCAAAGCAAAGGCCAGTAATGCCAGAAGCTCCACGATTCCTTTTGGAACTACCTACTTGCTTTCATTGTCAGGACATGAGAAGAGAAAGATTTCCAATTCTTTCTGGCACTCAAAACTCTGACACTAGCCTTGACCTCCTGCCAGTATAAATGAATTGCTTTAAGATAGTCACTACTTCACGAAAATAATTAATTATAATTCCCAGGCCAGATGACATTCGTGCCAGAGAATCCAAATAACTGAACCTAGCTGTAGGTCAACCACTGACCACAACAGGGAAGAGGAAAAGGAAAAAGAAAACAAACAAAAAAAACAGGTCCAAAGACTAAAAACAACACTTTTTATTAGATACTTCCTCATCTTTTAGAATACTCTATAATGTCCAATGATTTCACTCTTCTTGCCTCAGTCTGCCCTCAGCAGCACCAACTGTGCTTTTCTTGGCATCCTTTACAAACTAGTCTAATCTCAGCACAAGTTTTCTAGTGAAATCCTGTCTAGCACCCAGTTACACTTAACGAGCCAAAGTTCTCAATTCCTCAGTCACTTACACCAGCCAGGGGGCTCCTCTGACTGGCACACATGTTCTTCCCACCAGAGCCACGACTCTCTGCAGATTTGTGCTGATTCTACACACACTTCTGGTTGCAAGTTCATATTTGAATCCAAGAAGTGAGATCTGTTCAGGCTCCAGGGCCCCATAAACTTCATCATCTTGAAGTTCACTGGCATAGTGATTATTTTCAAGAACACATAAAGTATGAAGCACACATTCCACATTTACTAAGTATAAATTTCATCATCAAGAGAATTTCCATATTCAAAATATGAGGTTAGATTTGACCTATGCTTTATGAAAGAAATTCCTCTAAAGAAAGCCTCCATTTCAGTTGAATAAAAACTCTTTAATTTGTATTTTCTCCAGAGACTAATCATAAAGGAAAAACATAAAAATGTGAAATTGGAAGATTCATTTATAGAGGTAACTTTAAAAATAAACACCACCTCATGTTATCCTGGCCTTATATCAATTCCAACTGATATTCTGGAGAAAAGTGAAGCCACTGTAGCAATGCTATTTGTAAAGTCTGTTGTTGTTGTTTCTTTTTAAAGATCAAGAGGAGTCAAGTGAATAAATGCAACTAGCAATGTTTATGCTTGAGGCATTACCTCCTTGGGGATCTGTGAATCTTGAAAATACAATATTGTTTTCATTACAGATATGACTCCTAGGTTTACACCATCAAATTAACCCAAAGAAGAATATTTCTATTAATTTTTTTAATATACTATTCACTGAGCAGGGCTAAAGTGATGGAAAGAAGTAGGATGACAAACTCTAAAGGAGTTGCTTCTTTTTTTTTTGAGTTGGGTCTTTGTTGCTGAGTGCAGGCTTTCTCTAGTTGTGGTGAGTGTGGGCCAGTCTTCACTGCAGTGCACAGGCTTCTCATTGCGGTGGCTTCTCTTGTTGCAAAGCATGGGCTCTAGGCACATGGGCTTCAGTAGTTGTGGCACGTGGGTTCAGTAGTTGTGGCTTGCAGGCTCAGTGGTTATGGCGCATGGACTTAGTTGCTCCATGGCATGTGGGATCTTCCTGGACCAGGGATCGAACCCGTGTCCCCTGCATTGGCAGGTGGATTCTTTTTTTTTTTTTTTTTTTTTTTTTTTGCGGTACGTGGGCCTCTCACTGCTGTGGCCTCTCCCATTGCGGAGCACAGGCTCCGGACGCGGCTCACGGGCCCAGCCGCTCCGCGGCACGTGGGATCTTCCCGGACCGGGGCACGAACCCGTGTCCCTTGCATCGGCAAGCGGGTTCTCAACCACTGCGCCACCAGGGAAGCCCAGGTTTTTTTTTTTTTTTTTTTTTTGGCAGGTGGATTCTTAAGCACTGAGCCACCAGGCAAGTTCCCAAAGGAATTTCTTAAATATGAGTTATTCCCATTTTCATGAAGCTTTTTGTTTTTTAGGCAATCAGTCCCTGACATGTTCTCCAGGGTCAGATCTACACTTAGAGGTTTGAAAGCTATCACAAGTAGAATCTAATGTGAATAGAGGGAAAAAAATGATTATAACCAATAACAACAACAGCAGCAACAAGAAAAAAGTATGGTAATAAGTAAGAGCCAACATACGTTTTTTGGGTTCTAGCAGGCACAAAGGTCTTCTTTGATTGGGAAGGATAAATAAATACATCAATGGATACAGGAGCATTTAACATTAAACTACATCAATCTATTTTCAAAGCTACTTTTGAATTATTATTATTTATTTGGGTCTGTTCAAAGTATATAATAATGGTTTAACTTGGTCCAAGCACATATCATGGCTCTGATGTGCTGATCTATGTTTGTAGAAAAGCATCTCTTAACATCCTAATGTATGTCTTTTATACTTAAAAGGATATGTGATGTATTCGGGATAACTTTCAGATGAATTTGATATCGCAAATATTGATTGATAGATAGGTAGATATACATAGATAGATAAGGTATTCCATGAAAGAGTCTCATTATTGTCTTCCTATATTCTAGACAGTATTTCCAAAGGATTGTGAATAGAAGCGATATACACAAGTCATGGCGATTTTATGTTAATCCACAAAGTCAGAGGACTCTGCTACCTACTCTCTACAACCTTCCTCCCCACTGAAAACGTAAGAGATGACATCCACATTATTCCAGTGTATTTTATGGTCAATCATAATGGACAAGGATCCTGATGTGTTGCTGAATTTCTCTAGGGTCTTTTGAACAAATGGTCTCCCAATAGATTCCAGAAGAAAAACTATCTGGGGCATATGGTTTAGGGTCTTTTGGTCACACCAATTTTGAGAAGTGGCTGTTTTGCAGTAGTTCTGAAATCCTAAACTACTTAGGGTATGCCAGGTGAATGCTAGTTCTGAGCGTATTAAGGAGAAAAAAAGAGAAAACTTTGCTATGCTTTTCTTGCCCTGTGACAAAGCTGTTTCTCCACAGGCAAAGAGATTTTTATTCTTATTCATTACCAAGATGTATAATTTTGTGCCAGAGCTACCAGTGTTTTTTCAATCCGAAAACTCTCAGTAGCAACTCTGATATTCATTTTGAGTTGAAAAATCACTTTACTAGCTAGTATGGTTATGTGTCATATAATAATATGTACACAGCAAGGAGCTATTATAGATCACGTAGTGCATGTGCTTGTTATACTACCCTTATATGATCTAGTTTGTTGATTCTAATCTAATTATTACAAAATTAATTACATGTCACCATATTATGAGTCAAAATGTTAAATATTAACTTTCTTTAATGTTTAAATATGTGTTTTCTTATATTAAACCAATTTGGAGTTTTTAATATTTTACTCAGAATTATTAGGATTTTTACCAAGTAGCATCTAATTTAAAAAGGAATATTTAGTGAATACCTATTTATAATGGTTTCAAATTTAATCTTAGGAATAATTAGTGAAAAGTCACATATCCAAAATTGTAGAATACATCCCGATTGGTCAATCAGATAAATAGTCCAAAGGGATTCTTTTATCCTTGGTAAAGAGAGGGGCTGACTCTGGATGGAAACACCTTCATTGTTAAAGATAACACTTAGAAACATATGTCAAGGAATTCATGGCATAAAGCATAGCTGGAGACAATCCTTTTTATTAAAACTAGTATGCCAAGGGCTTTTGTGACTTCCAGTTCTTTTATCACTTTGCAGTTTTCCTACTGATCAATTGCCTGTTCAAATGTTCCTTTTTGTTTCCCCCCAGAGAAGGCAACTTCATTTCTCTTGCAAACAGCTCCATTTCCTGTTCTGTGGCTGTGAGTCCTGAAACATACACCTTCTTATGCTTCCATCAAAAGGTGTCATTAATTCTAGGGTACCTGACAACCATGTTCTCTTTCAGAGACACCAAGGAAGTGGAGGGAGATTACTGCCCCACTCCCTGCTGGTACAAGGTTTTTCTGTTTCATCTCTGGATGAAAGTTCTGCAAATAAGTATATTATGCACCTTTTAAGTCTAGTTCTAGGGAGGTTATGCCACCTTTTTCCTTCTGAAGGTGGTTTAGTTAGGTGCCAAGAACATGGGTATCAAAACCGGGCATAGCTGAATCAATTCCCAGCTCTGCCCCAATGGGCTATGTGACTTTGAGTAGGCTTCTTAACTTCTCCAAGCCTTCCTTTGGGATTGCTGGAATAATTAAAAGAGATAAAGTTTTAGATACCTAGCCTAATGAGCAGCACATATTAGGAACTTAACAAATAGTATCAGTTCCCTTCCTTGTTTCTGTTCTCATGGTTAAAATGCATATATTATTTCTCCTAGAAAGGAAATCCTAATTTTGAGGAGACAGTATGTATTAGGAGAATAGAATGGATTATGGTACCATAAAGACCCGGGCACTCTTACAACTTAGGTGACTTTGGGAAAGTTAATTTAATTCTATGAAACGATTTCCTCATTTGTTAAATGCAAGCAGCGTCTACTGAGCCTGGTAGTTATTAAATTAAATGCTTTACTGTATAATGCTTGCTACAATGCCTGAAGTATGCATTTAACAAATTGTTGTTTTTCTGCTCTGTCTTACTTTTCATAAAACTACATATATAGCAGTAAATTGCCAATAAGGGCAGTCATGTATTATAAAATATATAATTTAGTGTCATGGTCAGTTTGCAATGTGGTTTTAAAACCTTTCCTTCCTCATCTCTTTTCTTTCCTTCCATCCTTTTACATGCTAGAAGGTAGTACGGAAGCAATGGTGTAAGTAATGGAAGACACATGTAGTATAAAAGTTTGGGGGTTCAAAAAGATTCCAGAAATTCTTCTGGATGAGATCAGAAAAGCATGAAGTAGGGGATCCAGGCCAGGTGGAAACTGTAGGATTGGACAGATGGAAGTTGGAAGGAAAATGAGATGCTGATCAGATCATAATACTCCTCTACATACAAGATTCCAAGGGCTTCTTTACATCAGACATAAAATAAAGTCAAACTTTATATCATGCAAGATCAAGTCCCACCTGCTTCTCTTCTGTCTTTTGATGTTGTCCTCTGCTACTTCACGAAGCCAGCTGCACTGGCTTTCTTTCCATTCCCTGTACCTGCCAATCTCAATCTCATCTTAGGAATTTTTCACTAGCTGCACTCTAGAAGAGGCATAGGGGAATTTTTAAGGGGATGGAACTATTCTGTACCTTCATTGGATTGGTTGCTATATGGTTTCATGTCTTTATGAAAATTCATCAGACTGCATATTTGAAACAAGTGCATTCTATTCCATGTAAAACATACCTCAACAAAGTTGATTTAAAGGAAAAAAAACCCCTCTAATTCAGTTGCAATAATAAAGTAGAATTGATCTCAAAATATTTGTTTTAAGAGGAATTTTGCAGGCATTTATCTATTCTTTAAGATTAGTTGGTAAAATTCAACTTTTTTAGTGTTTAGAAGCTGATTTTCCCAGACTTCCAACATAAATCAATGGATATGGGTTATAGTCTAAAGGAAGTAGAATTTGGCAAGGGGAGCAGAAAGCATTAACTAAAACTGGGTGGTGGACTGAAAATTCAATAGGGAGATATCACAGATTTCATCTATGATTTCCATCCAGGAACAGATCCAGACAGCTGTAGACTGTGTAGGGGGCCTTTAAAATACCGTTACAAATCTTTTTTTTTTTTTTAAACCTGATTTGAGTTAAATTTCTTAAGTCCATCATAGAAAAACAAAACAAAACAAAAACCCCTGGCTTCTGCTCTTCTGATTTGGGGAGGTATACTTGAGACTCTTTCCAGGGAAGTACTGAAGTAAACCTCTTAAAACCCACTCTGTATACAAGTAAAAGACATCCTAAAGGAAATAAGCCAAGATGTGACAAGTATATACTACTGAGAAGAAACTGTGAATTGTAAGATAAATGAAATTACTAGTGGTGTTTTTCTTTTTTTATTTCCTCTTGCTGTGGCCTTGATGAAAAGGAAAAGGAAGAATTTGTGCAGTTGTTCCACCACCCCCCAGGCTTTTAGAATTATGTAAGGATAATAGTATTTCCCCACCCATCCCCTGAGGAGCTTTTAGGACTAGCATCTGTGAGGTGCATTTCCTAGATAAATGCAAACTGCCCTTTGACTCTCTTCAAGATAAGAAAACATTGACCCTTTCAACCAAGTTATTTATGACATTCACATAATGTGAAACAGTGCTTAGACCTGATGGGAATGCCCAGAAGTACATGTACTGAAGGCAGTTACGAGTCTCCTCTGCTACTATCCAGGAGAGACTACCACACAAGTTGAACAATGCCCAAGGCTCATTAAGAATTTTGATGAATTTAATACAATTCAAATTGAAGAAGATCTCAGGGGAGAATATTTAGAAAAGAAAACCAGATGGAGCTCCAGTGTAGAACATCCAGGGAGCAAGTGTGGGATGCCCTATAATCCTAGGGATTCTGGAATCATGATAAAATGTGATTTATCTTCTTGGCGAATTAGCATGCGAAATGTGTCGGTGGCATAACACTATATTTGGATTTCATAATGAAATTTTCCAGATTGTGAAGGAAAAAAAAAAAACCCACTGGATATTGGAAGAAGTCATCCCCTCTTCCTACGAGACTTGCCAACGTAAAGGGGAATAAAATAAAAGGAAAGAAAAATGTACACAGTATATTAACACTAGTTATCAAGTGGGAAATGTCAGGATATGTGCCACCAAGAAAATAAAGACAGAACTGGATGTCAACTTGCCCCATCACTGTCTTTTTCTTTTTTTAGTATGGAATAATAATGCTAAATAATGCCCTTGTACGCTAGACTGGAGGGCAGGGGAGCTGGGATTCTTTCAACAAGGAGCGTAGGAAAAAAGAAAAACAAAAACAAAAAACCCAGTCTTCTATCTAAAAAAAAAAAAATATATATATATATATATATATATATATAGAGAGAGAGAGAGAGAGAGAGAGAGACAGAGAGAGAGAGACAGAGAGAGACAGAGACAGAGAGACAGAGAGAGAGTTTAAATATCATCTCAGAAATAATGAATCTGAAGTTGTCAATGTGATTTAGTCATGGTGGCGTTACTGTTTGTGAAATTAACCCTGACTAGACTTAGGCACAGGGAAAACCCAGTGTCTCTCTCTAGTCAGACAAGGGCTACTAACTCAGAGGAAATGATGGAAGGTTTTTGTTTTGTTTTGCAACATCTCAAAACATATCAAAAACATTCTTAAAATATGCTGCTGATCATTTGTATTACTAATATCTTATTCTGAAAATTTTAGCAAAGCTCAAACCCAGGACAAGCAGTCCCAAATAAAGACAGCAAGTATGCTGAACGGGGCTTCCCACGGGGCTTCCCACGGGGCTTCCCACGGGGCTTCCCTCGGGGCTTCCCTCGGGGCTTCCCTGGTGGCGCAGTGGTTGAGAATCCGCCTGCCGATGCAGGGAACACGGGTTCGTGCCCCGGTCCGGGAAGATCCCACAGGCCGCGGAGCGGCTGGGCCCGAGAGCCAGGGCCGCTGAGCCTGCGCGTCCGGAGCCTGTGCTCCGCAATGGGAGAGGCCACAACAGTGAGAGGCCCGCGTACCACACACACACACACAAAAAGTATGCTGAACGGTCAATGTGCTCCCTTCACCAGAAAATATAAAATAGTAAAAATTATATTAAATTCAACTGAAATTCTATTACTCAAATTGTATCATATAAAAAGAAATCTATCAAAAAATCAGGTCATACCCCATATCTAATTGTGTAATGTGTTTTTTCTTTATTATATATTGTATAATGAATAGTTTTTCATGTCAAAATATCAGATTAAAATAATAAGTTTTAAAGGCTGCTTAGTATATTCTCTAGACATACCATAA
This sequence comes from Kogia breviceps, assembly GCF_026419965.1. Lineage (NCBI taxonomy): Eukaryota > Metazoa > Chordata > Mammalia > Artiodactyla > Physeteridae > Kogia > Kogia breviceps. The sequence goes on along the minus strand of NC_081318.1, from coordinate 68,842,641 downwards.
ATGAGTCACTAAATATAACATTTTAGTGCATTGTGATTATTTCCAATTTTTTTTGTGCTTAAAAACAATACCAGGATGAATATATGGAATAATTGGAACTATTGGTATGTACCTTAATTAAATTTCTGGGATCTTGAGAAATAAAAAAATTAAAGAATTAAGGGTGGACCCAACAGTTTTAATTTCATGGTATATGATATATAATGTATCAGAATTCCTTCTGTCCCATATTTCTTTATCCTTACTTACTGGAATAAACTGGTAAAGAAAATAAGGATCATTTAGAGAGGAACTGGAACACAGGAAGCCTGGAGTCACCTACAACGACCTTACTAAATACCTCAGGGAAAACGTGTGTCACATATTTTTAAAAAAGTAAGTCAAACATAGCTCCTGTTAGCAAGCTAGAATGAGAAATGAGGGATGAGCAGAGACTGTTGAAGGGAGGGATAAGATCTTCATCTTTAAAGGAAAGCAAGGGATGCATGAACTATGGCAAGTTAAAATCTAAAAACAAAGTTGTACTGAGTAAATCAAGAGTATGTTCCATATTTAATTGACAGACTAGATACGAATAAGTCATCAGGGACCCTGGTAAAAGTTTTGGCTAGAATGTGCAAACTGTCATGCTAAACTGACTTGTGGTAGCAAAGACTAATGGTTTCCAGTACACAGTGTCCATTGGGAGGAAATTGGAAGCAAACCTGGGAACTTAAGCGTGGTGATTCGTATTCTCATACTCGTCAGGATGGCAGCACCTGGAAAGAATGATAGTATCATGGATTCCTAGGAAAATATAACTCTGGGAGAAATATGTCCTGTGGCTTCTACAAGAGGAAAATAATGCCTTACTAATGAACTCAATCATAATCATATATTCCTATTGATTAAATCACCAAAACAATATAGCTTATCCCCTTCTCTCCTTATGGTTGCTGCTCTAACAGCTTAGAGCATCAAACTAAAGTTTTCAGATAATCTGCCAACAGTTTGACTTCCCATGGTACATTTTTTATCGCATCATCAGAGTACTGTCTCTAGGATATATCTTATGGGATGTCTTCCTTGCTTGCTAACATGTGAATATTCAGACTACAGGACAAAATAGGAACTCTCCACCATAGTTCTGAAGGCCTTCTGCCATAGGTCTCTTCTGGTCTTACCTTGCGCTATGGCTCCTCTCCAGAAGAGCCTGACATCCTGCATGCAGTTCATCACACTGGGATGCTGGTACATGCCTCCACGCCTTAGCATGTGCTATTCCATTTTCACAGAATGTACCTCCTGACACTTGATCACCAAGTAAATTTTCTTGGAGACTGCTTAAGTGTCTACCTCAGTTAAACCTTCATGGGCCTCCCTACGAGGCAGAATTTGAGGATTACTCCTTTGCCCTCTTACTAAAGCACCTAGCCAATTGCAAAAGGTGAAGTTTCTTGAGGGCTAAATGGGATTTCCTTTTATGTGACCTTATAGTCTCTTATAGTGCCTGGCACTTAGCAGGTTTTCAACAGAGATTTATTGAATAAATGAATCTCTCAGATTTCTCAGAGGTGATATTGACAAAAGAGAAGGTAATTTTATTTCTACTTTCAAAAAACTTTGGAAGTGTGTGTATGCTATAGGTGGTCAAACAACAGTTTAAAAAAACCACTTGGTTTCCTTGTTATTATGGAAAATGTTTTGTCTTAAGTACGGAAATGGCTTAATGACAGGAAGCAATGTGTAAGAATAAATGATCATTTCTCTACTTAGAAAAGTTAGTGTCAAGGTTCCCTGGGGACTGATGCTGGAACACAGTCTCAACCAACATGTTAAATATATTGCTTAGAAAAAAAGAGAATTCTTTAAGTCCTCTTTTTCCTAATTGCCAAGGTCTTAAGTGTAGTGAGATACTGAGTTGACAGGCATAACATGCAAGAATATAATGAAACAATTAAAATAAAGAATAATAACACTTAACTTTGATGTCGGAAAATAAAGATAATAAAGAAAAATCAATTTATCCAATTTATTTTGAGTACCTATTATATACAAAGTCCTATTTTAAGAGTTGCAGGGGCTACAAAAGTGAACAAGACTGAACATTGTATTTACTTTGATACATGAATAAATGTTTATCAAAGTGAACTGCATTAAGATTTAAAAAGTAAAGTTATAGAAATGTTTAGAAGAGGTAATTTTTAGTTGGATGAATCGGGACCTGAAAATAAAACATTTTATTTGAGCAGCTAACAATGTCTTGATGTGATTTTTAAAGATGGAGATTAACAAGGGAGGTATTTTAAAAAGAAGAATAAATGAGAAAGAAGGTTTAAATGTGCCAATAAATACAACTGGAGTGACTGAAGGGAGATAATCGACAACAAAAAGAAGATATTCAGAGAGTTGATTTGAAGACAGAAAAAGGATAAGATGAGCCAGGTTGAGGGCAAAATGAATTTATAAACTACTACACAGTGCATTATAAATTACGACCTAAGAAAAGGATCATATAGTCTGGAAAACATCTCAGAATGTTGCTGTGATAGCAGCAGCAACAACAAAACCATGCAATTATGCATTCTAAATTTTATAGGAAATAAAGAGTTTTATTGGCAATAAAGCATTTTATTAGAAATAAAGCATTCAGTGGGACTCAACAGTCTTATTAAGCAATGGTTTTGCTTTACTTGAATGTCTTACGTTTTAAGCAGTTTATAGTTTGCAAATTGTTTCATGTACATAGCCTCACATCGGATAGAAGAATTAGTGCTGTCATTCTCATTTTAAGGGTCAAAGGCATAGATCTAAGTAGTTTAAATTACTTTTTTCAAGCTTACACAACTAGTGAGACATAGGACAGAACCTAGATGTTCTTTATGCAGATTCAGTATTCTTTTACCTATTTCACTTAGCACTCTAGAAAGATACAAATACAATGAACTAGATAGAAGAGGTCCTAAAGGAAATCATTAAAATACCAAGGAAATAAGGAGGATCCTTTAGAAGGAGAAAGCAGATTTTGTTAATAATTTTATAAATGTTACAAATAAATGAAGATGGCTCAGATTATGAAATTCAGACAACTAGAACTGGAAGATACTCTAGACTGGAGGTTACAAACACAGGGCAAGTTGGCCACATCTGTCCTCTAGATATGCTTTGCATGACTTTCAGTGTATTTTAACACAGCATTTTAAATAGGTGTCGCAATTTTGAAATGGGGAGACTTTATAAAAGATCCGTATTTGCAGCTTCTTTTGAAAATCAGAATGTCTGGAAAAAAGTGGGCTTTGGCCCAATAGAGCATTCAGCCAGACTGCATAGGGGCTTTGCCTTTTAAAAGGGGAACTTGTTCTCTGCTTCAATACACTATCCCCTAATGTAAACTACTAGGGTACACTGCTTCCCAGTGGATTACACCCAGTTGGCTTCACACCTTTATATTACTTGGTAAACATCTGAGTGTTGGCCACTTCTCCAGAACCTAAGCAGAAATGTTTGAGGTGCCATTTGACGCTAATGGCAGGCAAGTCAGTCACACCCTCCTCCTTCAAATGAATTCTCTGGATATGCTAACAGAGAATGAACACTAAATGAGATGTTAGAAGACAACATTTTATCCATAAATGGACTTCCATGTTAATGGCAGAACTCCAGGGGGAAAATCTAAATACTCCTGCTTCTAAAGAACATGACTCTGGCTCTTTCTGAAGCCAATTATTTTATTCTTCCTCAGGTTCCACGAGATTCAGATTCATTCACTCAGTCAATAAATATTTACTGAGTTCTCAATGTATGCCAGGTACCATTTTAGTTGCTAAGGCAAAAGCAATAAATAAAATGGTCTACAATCACTGCTGTTGTGAGCCTTACATTTAGTGAGAGCAGACATGAAATAAACAATATAAATAAATATATAGCAGGTTCCGGAAGGGGTGTTGGGGATGTAAAGGGGATTGTAATCTTATTAAGGGAGATCATGGATGGCCTCACTGAGAAAGTAACATTTGAACAACAATATGAGGAAGAAAAGGAAAAATGGAGTATCTAAGGGAAGAGTATTTCAAGAAAAGATGCTCCCCAAATTATTCCTATAAGTTGCCCTTTGTGCTTGTTAATTCAAGTTGTTTCCTGCTACTGGCAACTAAGAGACTTTACCATTTTCACCCATGAGTATGATACGTCTGCTGATTCCAATGTTATTAACATTTTTAAGGTATATTTTAATGTGTCATGGCACGGGCATCGTGGAATACTGCAGGATTTAATAAGTATAGTATCTAAAAATCTTTTAAATGTTTTTGTCAACTCTACACTGAATGCCAAGATTTCTTTTTCTTTTTTCTTTTAAAAAAAGGTATCAAGGAGCTGTGTACTCAGAAGCAAACAATTATTACCAGAAAAAAGTTGAATTAATTTGGGCTTTTTCTTAAAGTGAGGCAGGGGGGAAAACATTTTCACATTTATTCCTCATTTTTTGGGATTCTTCCAAGGCTCCAAGATTAATTACCTTTAAAAAAAAGGAAGAAAAGAAACTATTTATTTTGCATTGAGCATGGGCCAGAAATTTTAATATTTATTTTGTCTTATAAAAAAATCCTTGCACAAATGAGTAGATTGAGACTCAAGTTAAATTACTCATGCAAGTTTACACAGCTAAGGAAGAAAGCAAGCCAGGATTCCACCTCACCTGACGTTAAAGTTGGGTTTTTGCATTATGGAAAAATCAGAAGGTTCTTCTGGACCATAATGTGGCCATAACCTTCTAATCACAGTGGCACTTACTTAAGGTGGCTCTTTAATATAACACTAAGAAAGAAATTCATACCAATTTTTTGCGGCATTGTGTGAAACAGATGGAAATATATGAAGGGGAGATTCATAAATAAAATTGCTGGTGAAAAGGTATCTGTTACTGACTTAAGTCCTCTTACAGATTTATCTATGTACCATTAGACATTACTCCTCTCTTCCAGGAGGTTTCTGGGAAAAAATCCCTGAAACAGCAGTTCCTATGTGTAGAAAACTAGAACAACAAGAAAGAAAGAAAGCGAGAGAGAGAGAGAGAGAGAGAGAGAGAGAGAAAAGCTGAGTTCCCAGTGGGTTCCATTATGCTCAGGACACGGCAACCAAACACTGCTCTCTGCAAAAAAATGTCAGGCCGTGGAGCTTGGAGGACCATATAGCACTCTCACGTAACTGTTCTGATGAGGTGTCACCTATTTCCATCCAAAAGCTGTTGTAATATGATAACACCTTTGGGATAAGGCACTTTTCTGTCTATGAAATTACTGAATGCAGGCCTTATTCACCTTTCCACATTAGGCTTGGATGCTCAAAATTTGACTTTAGGCTGTGCAGAAATGAGGAGGCATCCAGTGTATGAAAGTCGTCCATCTGGAAAACTCCTTAATGGGAAATAGATGAACGAGATGACCCAACGAAGTCCTCCACATCTTTAATATCCATGATTCTGCTAAGAAGTATTTTGGAACTTTCCTAACCCAAGGCAGATTCCACTGATTTCTCAGGTGGGAGGGGTGGGTGAGGGGTGACTGACACTGAAACATGGAAAGGAACTGTCCTTGATCGCTAGAGAAAGATGGAAAGCCCAGAGAAAGGGGGTAATTGATCTCACACCACCTTATCTTGCTGAAATACCAGAAGAGAGGAGGGGAAGGACTGGGTTGCCAATTTGCTGACACTTACGGCTGTGGAACTGTCACTGAAACTATCCTCCCAGTAATTATCTGTTAGGAAACACTCACTTTCGTCTTTAGGGCCCAAGGCCTGTTTTGACATAGAATAAGCAATTAAGAAAATCCTTTTTGGTTCTCAGTCACCTCTTTAACTTCAGTTTCTAATCTGCTTGTTGTTAACTGTCCATATCCTTAAGAGATAGAAATAACAACTGGCTGTAGGAGATCTCAATGTAGGGAAACCAGAAAAGGATTTGCAGTGTTTGATGAATAATGTTTCCTGCCCAACTAAAGGAGATATATATCTGTATTTCTAAAATGTTGCTTAAAATTAAATGAAAAATTTTCAGTTTCAAGTATAGTTGAATTTAGGTATATAAAACATAAACTTTGCTACTTCGTCTTCATAGTTTCCAATGTTTTTGAATGTTATTGAAACTATTATGACAGAACAAGTATTTCAAACCGGATCTGTCTTCCCCAGCACATTATACCACTTAGATTTAGAAATTAGAGCCTCTTCGATTTCTGTGCTTAGTGAACTGGTTGTATCATGACAAAGGTAATCTTCTATTTGAAATTAACCATATTTTCTTTTACTTTTTACCTCTAGGATTTTGAATCCTTCTTACTTGAGATATGTCAAAAGTCTGAGTGTTCACTATTTTTTAGTGTTCTTTATGACCTTTATGTACAGACATCCTAGGCACTGTCCCTACCTTCTAGGAATTTATCTCTGATTCTTCCGTTTTGTGTAATCCTGTTACAGAAAAATAATCACTCAAATTATATATGTTTCTATTAAAAAATATATTTTCTACAAAATATAAAGTGAAGTATTTCCTGAATAGAATTGCTGGCTGAAAGGGACATTGGCTTTTATCCAGCCTGACATTCTTAAAGGAGTGTTTTTTGTCATTTATTTTTAAACTCCTTGAGAATATTTACCTAAGAGAAGAAGGCTCTAATCTCTTGACGTCTATTCCAGAGCTTAATAGAATATTTTTTTTAAAAAACGTAATGTTTTTCTAGAGTAGGAAGTCTAAGGAAAACTGCAACTCAACAATCAGTGAAATCTGTGAATCAGTACCCTAGTGTCGGCTCTACTTTTCCACTCATGTGTAGTCTTTCGTGATTGAGTTATTGACAGAAAATGGCAGCTGTTACTGATTTTGAAAATGTTAACGTACCGCCCCTTGAATTCTCTCACTCTGTTTGGCAGGAGCCATTATCTTTGTGCAATATCCATATGCTATGAGGAGTGCTCAATGGCCTTTGCTTGTTACAGACCAACTCCTTATTGTTGCCTATGGAAGCAGAGAACTGCTCTTCTCTCCTGGGACCTCAGCTGATATGTTCAGCTCTGGATCCCCAACAAGTAGCATGCTGGAAGGCTCAATAAATATTTTTTAAACATTGACTGAATAAATTGAATGAATAAATGAAGTTTGTGTATATGGCAGCAGTGTTATCCTTTTTTTTTTTTCTTTCCTGTCACAGAGCCACCAGCTGTTTGTAGAACAGTGAAGGTTGAATTGTATTAATATAAATAAACATGGTTTGCCCCTAATTATATGTGTGACCTTGTGCCGGGGACTTCCTTTGCTAGACCCTGGTTTCCTCCTCTATAAAGCAAGGGAATTAAATCAGGTAATCTCCAAAGTCCCTTCCTGTTATTCCATACAGTGATTAGTGTGTGATGACATAGCACGCGTTATAGTATTAGTCACAATGGTGGGGCTGCAGATTTGCCACTCACTCCTCTTCAAAGAGGACATGAGTCAAATTTAACAGGCAAGTGGAGAAAAATGCATAAGTAAGGATTTTCTCCCATTTATAGCCTCATGGGCTTTTATGTTTAGGTTTCCAGAGGTTAAGAGTATAAAAAGTAAAATTAAGAGCATTAGAAAATATTTTTTTCATGCAGAAAAGTATTTTATTTTGATCAATTAACTGCATAATGGTTGTTTATATTCACAGGAAGGACAGTGCTTTTCATATTCATAAAATATCTGCGACTTCAGGCCCATTTAGTTCCCATACATCTGTTAAGTACAGAAAAAAGAAACCTAATGATCTAACAGAAAAACACACTTAAGGCTAACATTTGGTTCACAGACCTATCATTCTGTTTGCCAAAATGAAGTTACTGAAGCTTTCGTAGTAATTGTTGTGACTGAGCAGACCAAAGGGACTTATGTACATTCATGCTGGTATGTATACACATGTATTTGCACCTCCCAAGCCCATATTAGAACCTGCTATTTATTTCCTGAATGAAGCCTAAATTAGGTAGTGATATTCTGTGATGCTGCTGAGAAATGGATGTGCCATGTGTTCTTGCTTAAAAGAGAGACAATGAGCAGACAGCAATGCAAGAGCATTCAATTACAATGCCCCACTTTATTTTTTAGCACAGTTCTTGCTGAAAGGTCTTTCAGGAAAACAAGAACATTCAGGAAGCAACCCTCAGTCTCTGTGGATGAATTTGTTTATTGAGAGGCTACTTGGTGAGCAGTGCACAGACTTCTGGACTTAGAGCTGCTGTTCCAGCTTTATTTCCTTCTAGCACTACTGAGTGAAACCTTCTCAGTTTCTTCATCTGTAAAATGGGGCTAATACAGAATGGTTGTGAGGATTGAATGAGTTAACATGTGAGTGTATAAAGAAACAGTGGGACAGGGCAGGAAAGGTCACTTTTAAGTCCGTGCTAAAAAAGTTACCATATTCTATATTACTGTTTTAACTGCTCACAACGAGGCAAACATGAAACATGTTTCATGTAGCTGTAGCTACATGTAGCTCACAATGTTCCTTTACCCACGTGATAGCATAATCGTAACTATAGATTTACCACCACCTACAAGAACCAGGGCACCTGCCTTCACCCCCACCTCCAGGTAATATGTTATAATGGATACCCCATTATAACGGTATTACCTGTGTGGAAGAAACTATATGTTCAACTATTATAATACATGAAACATGATTTGTACACAAAATTATCTGGATAACTTGTGAAATATAAGCATAGTTTAACTTGTTTTGCAATAGTCTAATTATTGCAAATGTTAAATCAAGTATAAATCAAAACAAAGATACGAGTGCCATTGCTTTGAGAAATCCATCATTACCACATCAGATTACAGTCTTCCAATTTCAACACCTCTTCTTCTGACTTAGGAAAAACCTTATAATGTATGCATTGGGCCAGGAGCTTGTCATTTGCTCCCAACCCACCTCCACACTGCTACTTCTTGATGGTGCTGCCTGGCCAGGATAAAACAACTCTGGGACAGTAAGAATGATCTGGGCCAGCAAGAAGGGAAATCCCCATATTCCAAATATCTCCCTTCCTTCTTTATGCTCCCCACCAGTGTAGGTTTTGTTTTTCTGCAAAGCTCTTTCTAGAACTGGTCACTAGAAAATTAAAATTGGGTATCGGTTACCTCTTGAAAGCTTTGAATGACTGCTTTCATTAATAACCATTCAAAGCTGTGAAACTACTCATCTACACCTCCCAATGTAGAACCATGACTTTTTTCTTCACAAATTATTTGCTGTTTCCCTTTTTTCGGCCACGCTGCATGGCTTGTGTGATCTTAGCTCCCCAGTCAGGGATTGAACCCCCCAGTCAGGGCTTGAACCCAGGCCCTCGGCAGTGAGAGCACAGAATCCTAACCACTGGACCACCAGGGAATTCCCTGCTATTACCCGTTACCAAACACATGTGATCAGAAGCCAGTGGTGAATCCTGCTACTTAGGTTCCCATCGTCCTCTGCTCTACACTTCCTTGGTATCAGAAGCACCTTCTATTGATTTGCCATATATGTGCCATAAAGACATTTATAGTTCTCCTAGAGAAACTAAATCTAAGCACAAAAGAATATAAATAAGAATCCAAAGTGGGAGATGAATGCCATGTAAAAGGTATAGATATAAAGTGTGTCTTCTGTAAATGTCCGCCGCCTGTTAGTTTGGAGGTGGGTTGGGGAGTGGATAAATGTGTTCACTCTAAAACTAAAGCCCACATTTGGAAGGTTTTACTTCCACATGCATGACCACAGGAACTCAGGTCAACCTTTTAAAAAATTTTATCTGGTTTTCTCAGAGTTTCTGGGGGCTACCTGATTGGTGTGTAAAATTATAACTGCTCAGGTTCTTTCTCCTCAGTTTTCTCTTTGAAAGTCAAGGGCCCTAGAGCCACCTAAGGAAGGCTGCTGGCACTGACACCAGGGTTCTCCTGAAAAACCAAGGCAGTATGCCACACAACCTTCTTTTCGCTAACTTATTTAATAAGATGTAACAACATGTTCCACGGCTAAAAGCATGCATGATGACTTGAATCTCTACTGAGACTCCTTTCTACATATCTCTACCTCCTTAATGGTCCCTTTAATTAAATTCTTAAATATATGAGTTCATACAATTAGTCACAAAAGAAAAAATTCAAAGAGAATTTTATTTGACCTCATTAAACAGTTTAGAGCAAAAACCATGAAAGATCTTTTTTAACCATAAATAAGTGGTTAACTTAACATAAATAACTACCACTTGTAAACACTAGTAGAAGAATGCAACATTTATAATTTTGCCAATCAATTACAGTGCTATATTTTAGACATTCTAATTCAATGCCAGAAATTTGGATTATATTAATTTTAAAAGAAAAGCCCTGTACAATATACATAACTATTTAAATTTTGGAATTTTTATTTTATAAAAATGCATATTTCAATATATCCATGTTTGCCATACTTGTATCCCTTCTACTTACTCAGGGCTAGTCATCAATAATATTTGCTAAATGAATTTTTTAAATACATATTTTAATGGGCTGCTGACTAAAGAAAGTATCATTTGGCCCATGGAAACTTCATTGCTCAGAGGCAAAAATTCCAAAATCAAGTCACAGACTCCATATAATGTGGAGCAAGAGACCCAGATCATTAACTGCTGCTGTCTCTTTATGCCTGTGCCTTAATCAATAATTTAAATTTTTTTGCTAATAAATAATTCATGCTTTGTTGGTATTGTTTTTTAAAGCCCTGGATTTTCTAATAATTCTTGGTTTCTTTCTTCAAGACTCCTTGGCAGTATTTTCCTGTGAATATCTAAGCGTTGGCTTTTTAAAACTCTCTGAGAACAAATCGGTTCTTTTAACTTGAAAGATGCCACTTCACTTAAATAATTAACCAAGGTCCACAGATCTTCACCTTCTCCCTCATAATAAAAACGTACAATTAGACAATTAAAACTTAGCTATATTAAAATAATAAACAAAAAAACAGGAAAGGGATAATGCTGAGTAGAATCCAAAAAGGGTCTTATGTGTATGGACTAATGTCTCTTTCCCTGATCATATCGGTTTCCGAAATTTTTTACTGTGATAGAATACACATAACATAAAATTTACTATCTTAGCCATTTTTAAGTGTACAGTTCATGGGCACTATGTACTTTCATACTGCTGTGCAACCATCACCATCATCCATCTCCAAAAGTCTTTTCATGTCGCGAAACTGAAACTCTATACCCATTGAGTAATAATTCCACATTCCCCCTTCCCCCAGCACCTGGCAACTACCATTCTACTTTCTGTAAGTGGAATCATACAGTATTTGGTGACTGGCTTATTTCACTTAGCATAATGTCCTTAATGTTCATCCATGTTGCAGCACATGTCAGAATTTCCTTCCTGTTTGAGGCTGAATAATATTCCATTGTATGTATATGCCACAATTTCCTTATCCTTTTGTCTGTTGATGGACACTTGGGTTGATTCTATGTTTTACCTATTATGAATAATGCTGCTATGAACATGGATGTACAAATATCTCGTTGAGACTCTGCTTTCAATTTTCTGTGCATATACCCAGAAGTGGAATTGCTGTGTCATATGATAATTTTATTTAAAAATTTTTGAGGAACCATCATACTGGTTTCCACAACAGCTGTGACATTTTACATTCTGAACAACAGTGTACAAGGGTTGCAATTTTTCCACATCCTCAGCAACACTTATTTTCTGTTTTTCTTTTTGTTTTGTTTTGTTTTTTAATACTAACCATTCTAATGCATGTGAAGTGGTATCTCATTGCAGTTTTGATTTGTACTTTTTAAAGTATTAGTGATGTTGAGCTCCAATTATATTTTTAAATTATATAGATAAAAAGCTTTTTCCTTTCTCCTTGACAATTCTAAGGAAAAGAGTTAAAAAAAAAGAAAATTCCAAAATCGTGAGCATAATTTAAACACAATAAGTATATTTTTCAAAGATGACTATGAATTTGAAGGAAACAGCTTAATGAAATATAAGTCAGTTTACAGCTTGCCAACATGGCAATTAAACTCTTTATTGAGCTCACATCATTCATTCATTCAGCAAATATTAATTGAAGGTCTCATTTCTGTTTCACTGTGCTAGTTTCTAGGAATGTATAAATCAAACCCCACAGTTCCTGGCGTCTAATAACCTATCGCTAGTTTATGGGGTATTATCTTTCTTTAGCCAAGTATAAGTCAAAATAGAGAAGTGCCATGTGGTCCTTTGGAGAAGTCAGAGACACGTAGTTCAGATACTTTCATTGTCTTTACCAGAGAAGTGACTAGAAAATGTTGTGTAAGTTGAGTTTCCTCATCAGAAAAATAGGGGTAATTATTCTTACTCAAGGGTTTTGTGTTTTAACCACAGGGGCAGGGTTAAATGGTTAAGCAGGTATAGACTTCCCCATAACTACTTTCACAGTCTTTTATTGGCATATATATAGCTAAAGTTCATGAATATCTTGCTCTATCCCAGAAAAATGGGGACTCCCATTAATTTAGAGATTTTGACAATAACCATTTCTCTTGAATAGCCATTGAAAACAGTCAATACATGGAAGTAAACTCTGTTGTCAGTACTTATATAGAATAAAAAGCGCCTGGAAAAATGCAGACGTGAGAAAGATAAAATTGTTTGCTGAGACTTGAACTTTAGAACTGTACATCATCCAATATATTTACATTTTCTATGAAGAGACAAAATGGATCCCAGGACTTCTTATCTGGACTGTAACATTATTCAACATATTAATTTGTTTAAAGAGGGAAAATCTGCCTTAATGGAGAAAATATGATGCTCATAAGAATTTGTACCATTCTTATCCTGGACAACATGTTCTCATTGCCAATTCATTAGCTAGCTGGCTTCCTAGGTAAGAAACACTGGTTGTATGAATCAGGGCAGCCTCCTTTTTACTATAATTATTTGTTATCATAAAATTGTAAATTAATAATGTTTTTCTGGTATTATATGGCAGTCTCATGAGCCTGATGATGGTATTGGCCTTTTTCTTTGAAATATCAAAAAGAAAATACGTTCTGAGATGTTTAAACTCAAAGCTTAATCCTGGATATTGACATCAAGATGATTGGACACAAAGAAAGAATTAAAGCAACCTTAGGAAGTGCCTCTCCCACCCCCCCCAACAAGGGTATTCTAACCCCATAAGCACTAACTCTATGTACTTTGAAGCAAATCACTTATTTTCTAAAGCTTTAAACATTTCTACAGGTCTGACTTTGCAATTTTTAATGTCTTGTTACAGTATTTTGTTAATATGTATTTTGTCCCCAAATACTGATTTGGACTTTTTTTCTCATCTAAACAATGGGTAATGATAGGAAAAAAAGAAACTATTCAATTCTTTGTGTTTTCAAATTTTGATGCAATGCCTTTGTAAATTAGCCTATACTATCATAAAACTGTGATGTAGGGTCAAAAATTAAAACTTAGACCAGATGGGAATATTTACTGATGCTTACTTTAAGGAATAAAAAAATGTGAAAAAAAATGAGGTAGAAAAACTGTGCTGAAATATATCTACTGTGTTTTTTTTCTTAAAACAGTAGTAGATATTCATTACGATCTATTTTCCCTTGAAGCATACTTTGTCTTTAAGTTATTTTGGTGTATAAAAATAGAGTACTTTCACATTTGTACATTTTTTTCTCAATGACACTACAGCTGAATTGTTCATCCTAATATTTATCTCTGCATTGGAATGCTTCTTGAAGTTTTCTTCCTTATTTTTAAGTTTCAAATTCTACAGTAGAATTTGCTTGCTTCTCTAGACTGCTGCCAGGAATCTAAATATAATAGTAAAGCTTTATTGAAAACTGGAAAATAGGAAAATTTGAAAATTAGAATCCTGTGCCTTTCTCCTTTTCTGAGAAAATATTTTTGTACCTTTGTGCTTTGGGGATTTGACATTAATCATTTGGCTGACCCTAGGAAAGGATGTGAACTGAATCTTCTTAAATAACATCATTTTCATTGTTAAATTTTGTTGTATTTTTTGTGTAAAACTGATAAAAAAATCCATCTATCCGAAGCATATATATATATATATTTTTTTTTAACTTTATCAATTACTGTACCTATTTGTTAACATTTCCTTAAATGTGTTTTCTCTAGATGTTGAAAGTAAAAAAGCCCTTGTTATTTTTTCCATTGTCACTCTTTACTACTTTCCATAGGCGGCATATTGTGCATGCCAAGGACTGGAGGAAATAACAGACGTGTGAGCTCCAAATTATAGGCACAAAAATAACTTTCATAAAATAGGTTTTAAATGACACCACTTTCCAAAAAGTCAGCTCTAACTGACTCAAGCCTAGAAAGCAGTAACGTTAGGGAACATCAGACACACGTCCACTGAACCCAGAAAGTGTTCCACAGTGTGACATTAGCTGGGATGATGACATTCCCAGCTTGCTGCCAGCACATTCCAGGAGGCAGGCTGGGTATTTTGGTACTGGTCAAGCCAGTCTCCTCAATCGTATTGGTCTCACATTGTTGAGATACTATTTTATTTACGCAAGCAACTCCTAATAAAGCCAGCTCCATTGTTCGCCAGCAACAGATAAAAGAAAAGAGAGGCAGAGAGAATTCGAGAAATAAGAGGGGAAACTCCTCCAGTTTTTTTCTTTGAATGCAGACAGAATCCTCACCCCGGGCTTACTGACTAGAGCAGCCTGGGTTCCTGCTGTTCGCAGAATGTTACAGATGGATGCCTGGGCAGGAAGCCCTCCCCGTTCGGAAACGGTGCTCTGGGGAATGCAGGGGGCCTGGAACCAGCCCTCTCCTTCCCCTCCAAACCTCTTCTCTAAACCCCTACTGAGTAAAAAGAGAGAGAGAGAGAGAAAGAAGAAGAAGAAAAAAAAAACCCAAACAAACGCATGTCCCTGGAAACATTTCTGCCAGGCAGTTTTTTAGTGGAATCTTGAATTAACCTCTTCACTCCCGATTAGAATAGCAGTTTATAACTTTGCAGGCATCTCTTTAATGTCCTGAATCAATTCCACCAGCTCATTGAAGTACCATACCATTTGGATTGAATTATAATGGTACTTTTGAGTTATGCAACAATTTCTAGTAAGCGAAAGCAGGTTTGAATTCTGAAATAATTAAAAGTATTTTAGCACATCAAATATTGTATTAATAGTGTTCTCTGGTTCCATTTCTTTTTAAATCACATTTTGAAAGTTTTGCTCTTCCCATAGTTTTTCCTTTGGTGCAGTTGCTTTTTTTAAAGTATAAATTTTTAAAGTACCCTGCCTTTGTTTTGGACCTATTTAACAAGGAGTTAATTTCATAATCATAGTCTTTCATATATAGTTTAAAGGTAATTCTATTATCATAATATTCCATTTGTATGTATTTTAAGACATACGATATTTGTATGCTTAAAAGATAACTTTTATTTTGGAATTTGCAAAGTTAGGAAATTCAGCTAATGTATGTCTGTGCCCAAAGAGGAAACATAAACCAAATAGTTTATGCTAAAATATAAAATGCAGTGTTATTTCTAACCTCATAATTACCATCACAGTAGAAACAAAATATGTCACAGGAAGAATCTACTTACTTTGAAACATTTATAATACATTTATTTGATTCAAAAATAAAGTTTAGGGGAGGAAAAGTAATTTTTCCTCTACCCTTCTAGCTTCTTGGCTGAGACATACCTTGTAAGAAAAACAGACTAACAGGAGAAAAACAAAAGTGTAATAAAATGTATTCTTTCTGTATACATGGAAAAGACTCAGGAAAACTTATTAACTCCCCAAAATGGCCCAAGCCATCTCCTTAAATACCACCTCCAGCTAAAGACAAAATAAGATGTTGGGAGGTGGGAAGCCAGTTATGGGAGGTTATCAGGCAAAGCACAGTAAATAAGGATAAGGTTGTTATACAGATTTAGGTCCTTGCCTTCTCCTTCGATAAGAGTTTCTAGAGATTTGGTCATCTTCCTCTTCCTAGTAAACGGCGTGGGGTTGGGGGGGGAGACACTCTTATAAATGAAGGTTTCCCTCATAAATGTAAATATCTCTTACAAAAGAGTAACTTCTATTCACTTTTTCAGGGCTTTTTCTAGGTCTGCTGTTTCTTAAAAAAAAAATCAGCCTAAAATAATCCTTATCCCCAGGAGACATATTTTAGAGTAGCAAATTCTGCTTCCCTTCAAAAGTTACAGAGTAACTAAATTCTACTATATCAGCAATAAAATGGTTAGGTATTTCATCATATCAAGAATAAAAGATTCAGGACTTCCCTGGCGATCAAGTGGTTAAGATTCCACGCTTCCAATGCAGGATATGATCCCTGGTTGCGGAACTAAGATCCCACATGCCACATGGCTTAGCCAAAAAAAAAAAAAAAAAAAAATAGTAAAAGATTCTAACCAACTACAGTTATATTCCATAAAAAGACAAAAAAAATTAAAGAAGAGAATCTATTGAAAATTCAATTAAAGAATGTAACAGATGGAAGAGTTAAAAAAGAAAAGATGGGCTTCCCTGGTGGCACAGTGGTTAAGAACCTGTCTGCCAACACAGGGGACACTGGTTCGAGCCCTGGTCCAGGAAGATCCCATATGCCACAGAGCAACTAAGCCCGTGCGCCACAACTACTGAGCCTGTGCCCTAGAGCCTGCGAGCTACAACTACTGAAGCCAGCGTGCCTAGAGCCAGTGCTCTGAAACAACAGTAAGCCACCGCAATGAGAAGCCCACGCACTGCAACAAAGAGTAGCCCCTGCTCACCGCAACTAGAGAAAGCCCGCACACAGCAACGAAGACCCAGCACCCAGCACAGCCAAAAATAAATAAATAATTTTTTTTTTTTTTTAAAGAATTGCAACTTCATAGTAAGCAAATCCAGATATTCTGTGATTGACTACATCTAGTCATTGCTTAATTCACCAAATATTGAGTGCCTTCTGAGTTTCAAGGGCCATGCTGAATATTAGGGATTCAGTCATCAGTAAAACACACTATTAGCCCTCAAGAAACAGACAGACTGGTAGAGGTCATGACAGTATAGGTTTCCATGACCTTTTATTTTAAAGCCCTTTTATCTAAACACTTAGAAAGGCTAAATGAAGACAAGTCAATTCAGCCAGTTCTCAGTTGAACAGGCCCTGGTCACTACACCTGACATCCATTCTGATTGGTCAGTACATCTATTCTGGTTAGTCTCCAAATTGTACAATTTATTAAATATTTGGAATAGCATGTTTGTTTAGACACAATAGAAACTTTGATCATTTGTGCTTCCTTCAAACAGTTTGTAAAGTATTTGCATTTACCTTATACATGTAGCATATCTTGTTAAAAACAAACACATAAATGAACAAAACCATAATGGGAAATCTATTGAGTTTTTGAGAAATGTTTTTTCTTTGAGAAGAAGAAAGAAAAATGTGAGTAGAAAGCCTCAATTATTTTTGCTTTAGCCTTGCATATTGTTGTGTGAGGAAGCGATGCTTGGAACTACAACAGTCTTGGAATTATGAGGGAAGTCTAATGGCAGGGGGGCTGCCCAGGGCCCTACACACTTGAGCTACTCAGTTACCCACCTGGGATGGTCAACCTTTCCTTGTTCAATCCACTAATGTTGTGAAAACCTGTTACTTGCATTCAAAAAGCATCTGAACTGAAATAATAAATTTAGGGAAAGTGGGATGATTTTTGCTTCCTAGGAATAAAAATTGAATAGCTATACTTATTTTCCAAATAAAGGATTTTGAAGTATGTATTTAATTCATGCTGGTTGCCAAGTCATAAAACTTCTTGGGAGGCATATTAAACTAATAAAACTAGATTCTGGAATTAAGTATTATTTCTTGGATAAATGGCCCTCTTCCATGCATTCTTGGATTTCAGAAGTTTATCTGACTTTGACAGCTAACTTCAGGTGACTCTCAGCTTGCTGGTTTCAGAGTCAGTGGTGTGGTCTATAGCCATACCTTGCAATTGGATCAACCACATCATAAAACACTCAATAGACATTCAAGCCAATACATTCAAGCGAGGACCCAAGTCAAAAGCCAAAATTTCCATCTTTATGTGTAATTGTCATTGACTCTAAATATGTATTTGAGAGAAAAGAAGGACTATTGGGCAAATTAGAGCCTGTCAGCATCAGCTCAGTGGCTGTATGATAATCATTTTAACATCATGTATTTCAAAACTCAGCCAAATGGAAGGGTCCATTCTATTTTCATGGTACCCTCCATCATCTAGCCTACAGACTTCCTTTGCTATAGTACAGTCACTTCCAGTACACATCAAGACAATGATATATGAGAAAGTATGTATTGGGGGAATCTGAACAACTGGTGTCATGTAGTTTATTGCTAAATTATTGGGGCTGAAGGGTTGTTAAAGATGCACTGATTTCCTAAGCACAGAAGAAAATACCATAGATAGATATTCTCAATAAAAAAATAAGAAGCAAAAAAATCTCTTTGTGTGTGTATGGGGTGATTTATTATAGTTTTAACTGGAGAGCTGAATAGAAAGAAGCATAATAAAGATATGTAAAAGCAGAAAAAGAACCTATGTTGCTTAAGCATAATAGATAAAACATGAAGTGTGCTTCAAGGGAAAAATCAAGTCACACTGTAAATGCCTTAAATGTCTGCATATGTAATGATTCAGCAAGGTCCAACATGCTAATGACGGTCATTGCCTAATGCCGCAATACTGCAAAGCAGAGCCATTCCTTTATGTTGCCCCTATCCAAGTCCATTAAGAAATAATGGTTCTAAGATGAAAGTCTTGTTAGGGTTTCAATGAAAATGTTTGGCACACCATGATGAAAAGTCAACAATCTGCTTTTAACGAGAGACACTGGAAAAACGTTGGTTAACATACCACTGAAAATATTAATTCTCCTTAATGGCAGGATGCAACATAGCTTTTTATAGTTTTTGATCCATGTCATAAATTTGGCTATGACAAAGGGGATACTCTGGCTTTAACTCACTGGCAAGAACACAGCTATTTTCCAGCCCTAAGACGTTTGGCCCTTAGTATTCTTTGTAATGCTCAAAGGGCCAGATTTCTATTCTCAGAAAGGCAGTGTGTGTGCGCGTCGGCGCGTGAACTCTTGCATATGCATACATGTGCATGTGTGAGTGTGTAGTCAACGTGTGTGTGTCAGCAGTATGAGTAGTTTTCTTTGGGTTTTTGGAGAGAGAATAGAAGGAAAAATATTACAAGTCCCAAGTCCCGGTACCACTGCCAGAATTCCAAAATTTGCAAAGTCAAATCAATGAGGCAGATAACAACCTTAAAAACCACAATAACTTGATCACTGTATGCCTGATAATATATTGTCCATTTCAACTGGCTGTAGTTAGAAAAAGTGGATTTTTTCCTATGCTTTTTTTTCCTCATCATAAATATAAATTTTCAGATTTTTAAAGCGAGAGAATGACAAGGGGGAAACTGGTCCTCTCATTAGCACAGAGCAATGAACTTTGGCTTCGGAACGTAGATTTCCAAACAGTGTTGCTCTTGTTCAAAATCCTCATGTAGTATCCTCTCTTAGTAAAATAGATATGCATATGTGACAAATATAACTTTAGTGCCAGATCTTAACATTTTATCCCTAATGCTTTCTTTCAACTCTGCCAGTGAATGTTTGTTTTTCTGTGACAGTATTGAAAGGAAAAGGATTTTCTGAATTGGATAACTACAGGGATATTTAGTAAAGGAATAATCCTTTGTTATTATGATAGAAGGACATAAATGTAATCATGTTTTAAGTTTATTCCTGATGGTTTTGTATTCTTCTTCAACAAGACCATAAATTAAAAATATGCTAATAGATTTGTTTGCTCTATTTTAAATTTCATTGTGAATCTGATGTTTTAGAACAATGAAAGAGAAGAAAGATGAAGTGTGAACTTGATATACAGAAAAATATGAAATAGCTTACCACCAGACATCATGCTTTTTATGAATAGGAACACGAGTGGAGTGAGTTATACTTTAATGTTGCTTGTTTATACAAGTAGTTCTTAAAGATCCATGAGCATAAGTATCACTTAGTGGATGTGGGCATAGGAGACTTGTTAAAAATTCAAATTTTCAAGGTGCTAAACATTGGTAATTATTAAAGAAATGCAAATCAAAGCTACAATGAGGTACCACCCCACACTGGTCAGAATGGCCATCACTGAAAAGTCTACAAATAATAAATGCTGGAGAGGGTGTGGACAAAAACGAACCCTCCTACACTGCTGGTAGAAATGTAAGTTGTTGCAGGCACTATGGAAAACAGGATGAAGTTTCCTCAGAAAACTAAAAATAGAATTACCAAATGATCCAGCAATCCCATTCCTGGACACTTACCCAGACAAAACTCTAATCCAGAAAGGTACATGCACGCCAACGTTCATGGCACTATTCACAATAGCCAAGACATGGAAACAACTTAAATGTGGATCGACCGATGAATGGATAAAGATGTGGTATGCATATATAATGGCATACTATTAAGCCATACAAAGAACAAGATAATGCCATTTGCAGCAGCATGGATGGACCTAGGGATTATCATACTAAGTGAAGTAAGTCAGAAAGAGAAAGACAAATAAGTGATGATATCACTTATATGTGGAATCTAAATATGACACAAATGAACCTATTTATGAAACAGAAACAGAATCATGGACATAGAGAGCAGACTGGTGGTTGCCAAGGGAGAAGGGGTTGGGGAAAGGATGAAGTGGGAGGTTGGGGGTAGCAGACGTAAGCTTTTATATACAGAATGGGTAAACAACAAGGTTCTACTGTATAGCACAGAGAACTATATTCAGTATTCTATGATAAACCATAATGGAAAAGAATATTTTAAAAAGGAATGTATATATATGTATAACTGAATCACTTTGCTGTACAGCAGTAATTAACTCAACATTGTAAATCAACTACACTTCAATTAAAAAAAAATACTAAACTAAAAAAAATTCAAATTTTTGGACCCAGAGATTCTAATTCAGTAGGTCTGGGGTCGGGTCCAGGAATCTGCATTTTAAACAACTTTCTCCTTGATACTAATGCCAGTGGTCATTTCCTCAACTTTGAAAAAACACTTTTATATCCAATGAGAATTAAATTTTGCACAAAGAGCATTATTCTTATTCTTATTCATTATCCTACTGGTTTTCTTATTAATAGAATAAACTTGCACACTCCAAAAATAGTGTGCTCCTTCAAAAGATGTAGAGCTCTCTTCATTGCAGGGGTTCCTTGTTGGTTTGACAGGCACCTGAAGGCAATGTTATAAAGAGAATTTTAATATTGGAAATGTTGATTAAATTAACTTCAAGGTAGCTAATAATCCTGAACTTTTTATCAGTCCTGTAAATATTCAGTATTAATTCTTGTTAAAATATTACATGTAAGAAAGGGAAAAAGTGTGATAATGCATCATGTTTGTTTCTTTTCTTTGTATTTCTTAATCAACATTTGATGGAGGACTAACATCATACACCCTTTTTTAGTGGGCTGTGTTTGTACAGGACTGAATGAAATAATCTTACTTTTCAATCAATGCACTTTTTTTTTTTTTGGTTTATATATGTACTCTTGCAAAATACATATTGTTTGTTAGGGTGCAGAGATATTTAGTTTACATACATAGTACTATGTTATGTATCACATTCTCTCCTGTCCTTTACATTGACCATTATTATGTCTTTAAGGTCAATTTACATTGCAACACGTAATCTGATCCACAGTATCTAACTGCTCTACAATCTCCATGTTGCACATCCTCCACATTTTAGCTATCCATTCTCCTGGATGGAGTCCCAGTTTGCCTCCAAATCATCACTACTGAAAAAGGTGCTACAATGGATGTCTTCTTACATAGCCCTGAAAGAACTTCACATATCTATTTCAAGTCACATACTTCCAATTTATACTTTAAAACAAACTTTAGCAAAGGGGAAATCTATTAGAGTTTCGAAATGTTTGTCATTCATTTGGTAACCTTAGTAACATTGAAAAAAATCGATTCATGATAACCTATGGAGAGTATAGTTTGCTCCCTGAAATAATTGATAGGCTTCATTCATTCTCCTCTCTAGTTCTCTCTAGAGCATGGGTCCCCAACCCCCGGGCCATGGGCCAGTATCCGTCTGCGGCCTGCTAGGAACTGAGCCACACAGCAGGAGGTGAGTGGCGGGCAAGAGAGTGAAGCTTCACCTGCAGCTCCCCATAGCTCCCCGATGCTCACATTACTGCTTGAACCATCCCCCCAACCCCCCATCTGCAGAAAAATTGTCTTCCACAAAACCAGTCCCTGCTGCTCTAAACTTTGGGGACCCCTGCTCTAGAGTGATGAACTAATTTAAGCAAAAAAGAGAGAAAAGAAAAATATTTTCTCTTCATGCTTTTAATGAAAGAGAAATAAATCCTACCTTCTCCAAAACCTACTTAGATTAACTTGAGGAAAAACATAATCTTTTTCACCTGTGATTATTTGGAAAAATCAGTCCAAATATCTATACACTGGTCTGAATCAAATTTGGTGAACTGAATTCTTTTGAAAAATACATTTATAGCGTTAGCAGTGTTTGAATTTCATATTTAAATAGTAGTATTTGAGATTCATATATCTTTTAAATAGGCACATGTTTAATAGGTCAGTTCATTATATTCATATTTATAAAATGACCTTTCACATCCTTGCATTTAATGAAGTGCTACTGTAGTCTGATTTGTTTATCTGATGCCTCTCTCTTTGTATTTGGAATTGTCCTGCTAGCAAATATGAAAAAGCTGCTATGCAGAGATCTTAAAATATCTTGAAAAGATTAACAGCAATTTAAACAAAACCTTCAGAGCACATATAGGAGACTCCTTGTACATACAGTCCCCTGAAAATATATCCATGAGGTCATACCTGTTGTTGATTTGAGTTCTGCACATTTTAATCTGTTGAATGTCCAGAATGATGGCTTGAATAGCATGTTCCAATAAAATGACATTTAACATAATGTATTTTAACCAAATTGACAAAGTCATTTTTATTGATTAAGTATTTCAATGAGATAGGAGGACAAAAAATACTTTTTAGTGGAAACAAAGATCTGAAAACACATAGGAAGTCAAAGTGGAAATGAAATTTAACATACAAGTTGCCACTTAACATACCCCCTCAAAGAAATATTAACAGAGTTGGCAGGAAAATGGGAGGACACTTAATCATTTATTATTTTGTATGGGGATAGGTTCATTTTAGGCAGTGCTCCATCTCCTGTGATTCACTAAAGCAACGGTTACCACACTTATTTTAGCTGTAGAACTCTTTCCTTTCTAGAATTCTTATTCCAGACCAGTAATTATAAGTGAGTAGGAGTAAAGCTGCTCTACTGGGAAGTGGAAGCACCTGTTTGAACCCATGATCATTCCTTCTCTGTTCCCCTCCAGTACCTCTGAGGAAGTATTTGGCCTCTGGGAGAACCAGTTTGGGAAGCACTGATTCTAAAAAGTAAAGGCCTAAAAGGAGAAAGAAATGCAATCCTTTGTAAATGTTTGCACTGATTAAAAGCAGAATGAATCTCAATGAGTTTGAGAGTAGATGAAGCTGAAAAGTTATCTCCGCCTTTGAGTCTGATGCAGGCTCAAGAAGCTCCCTGTTTTAACCTTAAGTGTACGACACATTTCTTTTTCAGTGTAATACAATCCCCACCACTGGCTCATGCACCAATTGAGCATAGGACAGGACAGACTTAATTTGAATTTGTTGTGCACCAGGTAGCTCACCATTGACAGAAGACAGCTTTAAAAGTTGTTAAATACAGTGAATATTTTCTCACTTTATCCTCATTACCACTAAGGTAGGTGTGTTTCACGCCATTTTACTAGTAAGGAAACTAAAGTTTGAAGGGGGGAGAATACTTTGCGGTAATATTTAATATTATGACACTCTTGAATATTCAGTGATGCAGAATAGCCCTTTTTGTGTTTGCACTCTCTTTCATAGGCAAAACACTAAATGTTTTTCAAATCTTGGGAACCTTCAAAAGTAGGTTTTACTGGTGGAATTTGTATAAACAAATATGTCAGGAATCACAAAGAAAAACAATATTTTATTGGCTTATTCAAAAAACACAATAGTTATTTTCAAAGGGAAATAACAGATAAACATTGTTTATATAAGGGTAATTCAGAATGACTTGGCCACACTCATGTTTGTTGATAAAGCTGAAATGAACTTTCACTTAGATATACTTTGAAGCCCAGCTTCTGGCCTGGTTCCAAGGGTGGAGTGAAGGAGAAATCTGTCAGCAGTTGGTCCTGATTGAAGTAATCAGAGTCCTATGCTGAGTACAGAAGACACCACTTTTCCTTCCTTGTACGGATCCAAGGAAAGCCAAGGTTTGTTTCTACTGTTTATAACACTATTAAAATTTTCTCTTCCTTTCAGATCGACAGGCTAGAGGGATGACAGCTGTGATACTGCTATTTAAAGATCTTATAATTAATGTGTTTTCCATTGACACAAACTTAATACCCATGTCCTTAATTAGGCCAGGGAGACTCTGTCACCCACGTTGCTCTCAGTGTCATCTGTAGAGACTGGTTCATTTTTGGTAGGGCAGGTTTTAAATACACCATATAGATGTGTAAACCTACGCAAATGTCTGCCCAAAGTATATTTTCTATCAGTTTGTCGACAGCCCCACAGTTCTGGCATTCTGCTCATATTCAACAGAAACTCTGATAACCTATATAGCTTTAATAAATGCACAGTGATTCTCTAAGAAAGTGACAAGAAGTACAGTACACAGCATGTCTCAACATGTTTGATTTCAGAATCCTAGAGGCTAGAGGTCACTTATTTTGTTTTGCCTCAGAACTTAGTACCATGTGGGTGATGTGAGGAAACTAATGAAAAAAGCTAAAGTAAAAAGGTATTAATTAAGCTGATCTACTTCTATAGTGGTTCTCAGTCTTGGTTGCATGATAGAATCATCTGGAAAGCTTTAAAAAATAATAATACCCAGGCTGAACCAACCCAACTAAGTCAAAATCTCTGTAGACTACATAGGGGCAATTTGTGAAAGTTCCCCCTGGTACTGCCAGAATTGAAGATTATTGAGCTAAGCAATCATTTCTGTTAAAGAAAAATGAAGACATATTTAGAACTACTTGAGAGTTTTAGAACACAGGAGTTTATTACCCAGGGGTAGACAGGACTGCTGGCCCTTACTGAGTTCAAATGCCATGTGTAGGCATAGTGCAGCGTAGCTTAGGTTGATCCTTTATAACTTTACTCAACAAAGTGTGGTTCAAATGTCTAGAAGTCTGTAAGAAATGCACATTCAAGACTGGGGAAAATCAATGTATAATTTCAGCTATGGGAATATCTTTGGAAGTTAAGGGTTCACTGTTCTTGTGATCTGATTTTACACTAGAAGATGAAATGAGCACTATGTTAAGAAGGGGACAGGGACATTGCTCCCCAAATTTGTGATGTGCAGAAAGTCAACCAAGTGGTGAGCTTCTCAAGATGATTCATAGATATTCATTTTAGTTGTTAATTCTTTTCATCTGACACCTAGTTTCATCTCCTAATGAATGCGCTATCTTTTCAAATATGCTTTCTTTCTTTCGCACTACACAAAAATGTTCATCCTCTGTAAGAAAATTGCAACAGAAAGCAATACAGACAAATACTGAGGAGTAAGGGAATTCGGTGACTGGCAATATGGTGACTGAGAAATTTAGGCAGCAGAATATTGAGTTTCCAGTATTGAGCTTCATAGTTCAAGACATACTTCAACCAGTCACACTGAATCTATTCTAAGCTGAATATCCTTAACTTGTACATGGGATTAATGTGGTTCTCTTCAGTGCTTAGTTTAATTCTTCTCCTCGTGTGTTTCTTCTTTTCAATCTTACCTGATCTTTCTTTGTAACTGGGGACAGGCTGGAGAGAAGCAGGCTAGTAAATTCTTCTTGGAAGATATAGGGATACTTGCTGATCTTAAAAAGCTCATCCCTGATAAGACTTTTGCTATACAAACTTCTGGTACATAGCAAGGCAGGAACTCTTTAGTCTGACTACTCATTCTTTGCACACTTTAAGTAGATTCCCAATAAAAAACATTTCCTTCTCTTCCAAAACCTCCCCTTTTCCTAAACATCCCTCCCAAACAGCTAATACTTCAAAAAAAAAAAAAAAAAAAAAGCTAACACTTATCTGCATATTCATATTTACCAGGAACTAAGTACTGTATATGTATTTAATTCATCAAATTTTCATAAGAAAACCATGAGGACACTGAAGCACAGTTTTTTTTAAACAAACTATTTTTTTGAACAGTTTTACATTTATACAAAAATCGCAGAGTTCCCATATACCCTAAGCTCAGAGGTAGTATGAACATTATAATTAATATCTTACATTAGTATGGTTACAATTAAGGAACCAATACTTTATTCTCAACTAAAGTCCACACTTTATTCAAATTTCCTTAGTTCTTACTTAATGTCCTTTCACCACTCTGAACACCAGACTTTTAAAGTAATATCCAAGATTACACAATAGTTGTTGACAGAGCTTGTCTTTAAATTCAGACTAACTCCAGAGGCCCAAACTTTTAAGCACGTCTTTTTAATGGCTTGGGAGAGAAAGGTTTGATCATTAAATCAGACATGTTGAGAAGAAACCATACTGATTAAACAAGCAAAAATGGTTTTGCTATAGTTCTGGGAAAGTCAGTACAATCTGAGAAAGATCCTGATGTTATGGGAAGCTTGTATGTGTCATTTGTAGCCAAAGACACCAAGTCCAGCTCCATCATTTGTAAGCAGTGGGCTTTAGTTTCCTTTCTGGGAAATGGGTATAATATTTAATGGCTATTGAGAGGATTTTTGTAAAGGGGAAGGGACTGGTATTCACTGACATCTTCTATGTGCCTAACGCTAAAGTAGCTAAACAATATTTCTTTTCACTTCTTTCTTCTCTTTCATATCCCAACCCATATGTGTCTACATTCACTATTTGTAAAGAGAAATTTCATTACTGAAATGTGATAAAATGTAGGAATAGCCTCACAAGTGAAAAATTGTGATATTTCTCTTTGCATTGAGGAAGTTGATTGGCCACCATCCTGCATGATTTTCTTATAGTTGGCTTTATGACAGTATCATAAGACTTGGTCCAAATGAGCATTTGAGGTCATTTCAGTTCAAGTTTTGCAATGTGTTATCTCCCTACCTTAGTTTCAGGATATTTACATAATTGATATGCAAACCACAGAAGAATGATTTTCTACACAAAGATTAACTCAATATTTTGAGGCTTCCTTCCAAGAGCTGTTGTAGTTTTCCAAACTGGAGTTGGCTTCCAGTACGTTCCTATTCCTTCTTGGTACCTATAACAGCATTGGGAACAGGAATTTCATCTTTCATACAAACACCAACGCTTTGGCAAGAGGAAAAATGTCTGTCCAGCCAGGAAAAAACATTCACACACCCACTCATGTTCATGCCATCCACATCCAAAAGTCTGATCCTGGGAGCTGTCTTTAGAATTGTCATCATGTTCTGATATGGATACTGTGGCTAGGATATAAACATATTCAGCAGTATTTCAAGCCCAGTGAGCTGCTTTTCCATTGCTATCCTGTCACTTCACTTTTCTTTCCTTCTCTGTTACTGCTTCTATATCTTTTAATATGTCTGTGCTGTAAATATTCTAAGATGACAATTTAATTACTTTAACTAAAATGTACAGAATCTATTAAAGCCATGAAAAGTGTTTTGAAAATTAAATGTTTTAAACTGTTGGAATGCTGTTACCTCATTAACTATATAAAAGGCATAGTCTCATTTAAATGTATATAAAATAAAATTTTACAATTTATTTCCAAAAAAATATAAACAGAAGCCTAATTTAGAAATATGAATTCTTTCCCACTTAGGATACTAGCTATTTCATTTCCACATGAAGGAAAACTTATCTGTACCATATATCAATGGATTTAGAAAATCAAATTGTATGAATATAGGACTCAAAGGGGACCATGAAATATTGTAAAATTCATCCAGAAATACTTCAACCATTCCAAAAATATTGTTGAAAATCACCAGAAAAGAGATTTTATGACTTTCTGTATTAATATGATATATTTTCTTAAATCCCCCCACCTCGTGTTCACATCTCAAGAGAAATAGAGGATTATCATTTCACATTAACATCCCAACAGGCTTACACCAGCTCTGCAAAAGTAGGTAAGTAACTTGCATGGGAACTGACTGCCAGTGTGAGTTAAGATGGATAAGAATAGATACCAAGAATCTCTTTACATCTTGGTGACAGTATAGCCTAGTAGTCAGGATTATGAGACCTGGCATACACAACATGAATTGTCTGGTACTGCCACTTTTTTTTTTTTTTTGCAGTACGCGGGCCTCTCATTGTTGTGGCCTCTCCGTCGTGGAGCACAGGCTCCGGACGCGCAGGCTCAGCGGCCATGGCTCACGGGCCCAGCTGCTCCGCGGCATGTGGGATCTTCCCGGACTGGGGCACGAACCCGCGACCCCTGCATTGGCAGGCGGACTCTCAACCACTGCGCCACCAGGGAAGCCCCTGCCACTTTTTTTTTAAACCACATTATCTTGGAAAATTACTTATCTTGTCTTTCTCTCTGTTTTCGCATCTCTGGTTGAGGTAACAATACAAGTTGTCTCATCGAGTTACAGTAGATGAATTAATATATTTTAAGGTGACAGAAATATACTCAATAAATGGGATTTTTATTATTTCCTATGTAGTAGACATTGCACTTCTAGAAATATTTTAAACATTTAGCCTCCACTTAACTTCCTGATATATCATTCATGGGCAATTATTATTCCCATTTTATGGATGAAGAAATGGTAAAGTGTAATTAGAAAATTGCCCAAGAGGACTCCATTAGACAGTGACAGAGTAGAGAGTTGAACTCAGAGTTATCTCACTTCAGAGCCTATTTCACCATTCTCCCTCCATGATGAGGCAACATTATCTCTTCCTAGAAATGATACCATTGAGAGTCATTCTAAATACCCTGTGAATGTGGTCTCATTTTCTTTTATAATAATGTAAACTTTTTTGTGAAAACTATTGATCAAACTCTCTCCAACTCGGTTGAACTTTTCAGTGATAATTTTAGACTTTTTTCCAAGAATGTGTAAAGTACCTTAAAATGAAAATCAATTACTAGGTCTTTTTTGTTTTGTTTTCCCTGTTTATACAGCGAGCATTTGTTAAGTACCAATACTACTATGTAAATAATGTTGGAAAGGTAAATGAAGATCAAACAGTATTAATGCTAAGTGCCACTTCTCAAGATATTATCCAAGTAGAAGAGATGAGAACACTCTTCATTTCATGTACAGTAAAATATTCAACACAATTAATCAAGAACTTGATTAACACAGGAAAAAAAATGCTATATAATCTACTACGGTTTTAGACAGCTCAATAAAAGAAGTAAGTCTTGAGCTAGGAATAAAATAATAAAATTCAATGAAAAGATACAAGGCATTTCAGAGCAATGATACAGTGTGAAGAACATGTGCAGGTAGAATCTAGTGTGGCTTAATTGGAAAAAACGAGGAAACAATCTCATTAAAGCAAAAAAGCGAACTGAGCAGATATGTGAGCTGGGACTGGAAAAACTATTTAAAAAGCATACTATGACCAACCTTGGATGATAAATTACAATGTTTACATTTTATCCCATAGGCATTTTGGGTGCACTGACAGTTTTTGGGCCAGGAGAATTATGTGATGAAATCAATATTTTAAAGAGATTTCTAAATGATTTTGGGTTTAATATTAAATTACTTTAACCCCTTTTCTCCCATCTAAACTTGGAGGAAGGGAAACGGGGATAGGATTATGCAAATGTCATCAGTCTCAGTGGAGTAAGAGAATGTCACCTTCCAGTCTGAAATTTCTGTGCATAATGGTTTAGAGGAAGAGATAATGGAGATCTCTAAAACATTCCTGGTGATAGGTGATGGAAGGCTAAAGCACTGTGTGGAATGGAAACATCCTGAAGGAATAGCAAAATCTTTGGCGGAAAATGTCAGAAACGGTCACAGAAATGTCACCAAAAGGCTACTTTCCCAATGGGTGAGATTATTAGAGCGCAACAGCTAGATTATAAATGGGGCTTTGAAAGGATGCATTATAAATACAGAAAAGCACCTTTATCTGTGCTGGAAACTGGAGAATGGGAAGGCCCTCCTAACAGAAACTGAAGAATTCCTTCTAAAAATATTGAAAATAAGACTAGTTGATTTTAAATATGAAAGAAGCCACCACTTCACTTTTCTTCCTCTCCCTCAACAGTAATAGTCTACATATGAAGGAATACTATATGAAACCTGGCAGTGTATTATTAATATACTTTTTTATAAATGTGAGATCGTCTCAAGAAAATTTGAGGAAGGTATAACTATGTAACTAGAGCAGGCACATGAAGATAAAAATATAACATCTCAGAAAGATGTGCGGAAATGGAAAACATGGTTGCAGAATTTAACACTTTACATGAGATGACAGAAAACATATCTGGCATTGTAGAAAGTGGAATAAATGAAACAGAAGTCAAGCTCCAGAAAGTCTCTCACAGCACAGAAGAAAAAGACTGAAATGTGGGCAATTAAGATATATTATGAGAGACCAAAGAATTTCAATATATGTAACAGAGATTAAGAAAAGATAACAGAGTTGACAAATAAGTGAAAATTAAAGAAACATTTGAAGAAAGTTTTCTTGAGTTGTAGGAAAATATATTCAGAGTAGAATAGATTGTCATGGTTCAGGAAAAATAAAAAAAATAAGTTGTTATCTACATCTAACCTCATGAAAGCTTTGCATTTTAGGATAAACTTTTCAATACTACAAGCATCCAGACACAAAGAATTGTTTATCTGCCAGAAAGCAATGGTGTCATGTTTTCCATATGTGGCAAAATTCTATGACCAGCCAAATTCATTTATGTGCAAGATGAGAAGGTAGACATTATCAGACATACAACGGATTAGGAAGGACGCCACCTACATAGTTTTCTGGTAAAGATGACCCAAATACACCCAAATACATGCTGTAGTAGATTGGAAAATAATGCAAAATTTCAAGTGTGGAAAATAATTGTGTGAAAGAAATTGTGGTGCACCACGAAAGTAGGAAACGTAGAATTAAGTCTAAATAATTATTTTCAGAGGTTTTCGATGTGTGTCCAAAAGATTCTTACATTACTGTTTATATAATATAAACATAATAATTTAATATTAATATGCATATATCAACAAATATTTCAAAAATAAGAGAGAAATAAGAAAGAAAATAAAATGGACATAAATTATCATTTTTATAAAAGATATTGCATTGGTTCTTTTTCATTATTGACACTGACAATTAGAAAAACATGGGTTTAAATACTCTTAAGTAAAAAAAGGATAGATGACACAGCTTACTTGAATTTGAATGATGTGTATAATGGGCTTCATTGAGCTTTTTAATTCTGAGTATGTTTTAAAATTGTCATGCTAAAATAACACAAAAGTGGTCACCAAAAAGCTCCCTATGTAATGCAACAACTGGGTGTGTAATGCAACAGAGAAATAATTCAAGTGTTATTACTCTAATTAGAAAACAGGTGTGAGGTAAACATTTTTGCTGTGGTTAAAATGTATTTTTATAACTAAAAAGCAACCACAACTTACATTAAGAAGCAGAATCTAAAGTATCCATATTACAGAACTACAAAAGACACCAAATAGCCAAAGCAATCTTCAGAAAAAAGAACAAAGCTGGAGGCATCACCACTTCCTGACTTCAAGCTATATTACAGAACTATAGCGATCAATATAGCATAGTACTGGCATAAAAACAGACAGGTAGATCCTCAAAATAGGGAGCCCAGAAATAAACCATTACATATATAGCCAGTTTTTGACAAAGGAACCAAAAATATGGAATGGAGAAAGGA
The DNA here is from genome assembly GCF_026419965.1 of Kogia breviceps. NCBI lineage: Eukaryota > Metazoa > Chordata > Mammalia > Artiodactyla > Physeteridae > Kogia > Kogia breviceps. The sequence continues at coordinate 68,810,609 of NC_081318.1, read as the reverse complement.
TATTCTCTTCATTAAATGGTGATGGAAAAATTGGATAGCCACACACAAAAGAAAGAAACTGGACCCTATCTTATACCATACATAAAAATCAACTAAAAATAGATCAGTCTTGAAATTAAGACATGAAAGCTTAAAGCTCCTAGAAGAAAACATATGGGGTAAGCTCCTTGACACTGGTCTTGGCAATGATTTCTTTGGATTTGGCATGAAAATCAAAGGCAACAAAAGCAAAAATAAGCAAGTAGGACTACATCAAAACAAAAAACTTCTGCACAGCAAAGAAAATCATCAACAAGATGAAAAGGCAGTCTATGGTATCAGAGAACATATTTGTGAACCAAATATCTGATAAGGGGTTAATACCCCAAATGCAAAATGAACACATAAAACTCAATAGCAAAAAAAAAAAAAAAAAAAAAAAAAAAGAAAGAAAGAAAGATTAAAAATTGGGCAAAGGACCTAAATAAGCATTTTTCCAAAGAAGACATACAAATGGCCCATAGGTACATGAAAAGGTGCTCAACGTCACTAATCAGTGAAATGCAAATCAAAAGGACAGTGAGATATTACCACATAACTATTAGGATGGCTATTATCAAAAAGACAAGAGATAACAAATGCTGGTGAGGATGTGGAGAAAAAGGAACCCTTGTACACTGTTGGTGAGAATGTAAACTGGTACAGCCATTGTGGAAAACAGTGTGGAGTTTCCTCAAGAAAATAAAAATAGACCTACTATAGGATCCAGAAATCCCTCTCCTGGCTATATATCCAAAGGAAATAAACCATTTCTCAAAAAGATATCTGCAGCACCATATTAATTGCAGCATTGTTTACACACTAGAATGTTATTCAGCCTTTATAAAGAAGAAAATTCTGTCTTGACAACATGGATGAATCTAGAAGACATTATGTTAAGTGAAGTGAGACAGAAAAAGACAAGTACTACATGGTATAACTTATCCCTTGTGTAGAATATGAAGGAAAAAAAAGTCAAACTTACAGAAACAGAAAGTAGAAAAGTGGTTGCCAGGGGCTGGGGGCGAGTAGGTAAAAGTTAGTAAAAAGGTAAAAACTTTCAGTTATAAGATGAATTAAGGTATAAGGATCTAATGTATAGCATGGTGACTATAGTTGATACCACTGTATTGTAAAATTAAAATTTGTTAAGAGAGTAAAATGTAAGTGTTCTCACCAAAAAGAAAAAAATAAAAGGTAAATATGTGATGTGATGGATTTGTTAATTAAACTCGAAGTGTGAAATCCTTTCACAATGTACACGTATATCAAGTCATAATATCATACACTTTAAATATCTTACAAATTTATTTATCAGTTAAACCTTAATAAAGCTAAACATATAAAGTACATATTACTAAAGAATAGTGCAGAGAAAACATGCCTAAATAGCAAAAGACAGGAGGGGGAAAAGCTTACCTTAAACAACAAAAAAACAGGAAAGCAAAGAGGATGATAGAATTAAGACCAAACTTAGACACTAATTGTAAAAATATGTGAATAGGTTAAATTTCTCAATTGAAATTTGAGAAAAATAAAAAACTGGCACTTGCTATTTTACAGATACATTTATAAAATAATGGTAGACAAAGTTTAAAAATAAAAGGATGAACAGGTAAATGTAACCAAAAGAAAGAACAGGCAGGCATGATTAACATCACTGAAAGAATTATAGTGCAAATAATTAGAACAATAACAAAGGGTCTAACATGCAAATAATAAAATCGGCAATAAATACATATATATGATATTCACAAAAGATATCTAAATGACCATTCCACATCTGAAATAATGTTCACTTCTACATTTCTCATTGGAATGTAAATCTGTATACCTATTTTATTTTTTATTTTTTTTATTATTTTTTTTTTTTGTGGTATGCGGGCCTCTCACTGTTGTGGCCTCTCCCGTTGCGGAGCACAGGCTCCGGACGCACAGGCCTAGCGGCCATGGCTCACGGGCTTAGTTGCTCCGCGGCATGTGGGATCTTCCCGGACCAGGGCACGAACCCGTGTCTCCTGCATCGGCAGGCGGATTCTCAACCACTGCGCCACCAGGGAAGCCCTGTATACCTATTTTAGAGGTTAATTTTGGGGAAAAAAATTCCCAAGCTTTAATAATATATATAGTCTTTGACTCAAGAGTTCCTTTACTAGGAAAATCATCAACAAAATGAAAAGGCAAACTATGGTATGGGAGAAAATATTTGTGGACCAAATATCTGATAAGGGGTTAATATCCAAAATAAAAAATGAACACATACAACTCAATAGCAAAAAAAAAAAAAAAAAGCCTAAGGAAATAATCATGAATGAACACAAAGATTTGGGTGAACAGATGAACAGATGTTCACATAAGCTCATTGTTTATAATAACAATAAATTGGAAACATCTAAATATTCAACAAGAGTCTTCTTAAGTATAATGTCCTTTGAAAGAAATATGATGAAATATTATTCAATCTTTAAAAATTATAATTTAGAGAATATGTAATGACAAGACAAAATGTCCCCAGTATATTAAGCTTATAAAACAGATGTAATGGGGAAACAAGATGTAAAATGTGTGTGCGTGTGTGTGTGTGTGGTGTGTGTGTGTACGTATGTGTATACATATATGTATATAAACATACTTGTATATGTATATGTATATATGTGTGTGTGTATATATATATACACACATATACCTAAAACAATGTGGCAATGATAATATATAGAAATTCTAGTGGATATGCTTTTCATACTTCTTCTCACATCATGTTACTTAACTTGTTACCCTTCACCCAGCATACATCCTTGGAACCTCAAATCCCTGCTATGCAGAATATCAGATGACAAATTATTGCAAACATGGTGAAGGAAGTGTCATAGATCTCAGATCAAGACTGAGAAGTTAACATTCTCTTGCTCCACTGAGAGTTTTAGCATTTGCACAGCCCCGTCTCCATTTTCCCTCCTTTTACCAAATTTAGGTGGGAAGAAAGAGATGAAAATAATTTGTATTGAACCTAAAATCATTAAGAGATCCTTGAATTTAAATGAGATTATTAGGAATATATGTATATTTTTCTTCATCAGGCAAATAATTTACTTGCATACAGAAAATAAATGAAGTTGGATTTCTTACATACCCATATTTTTCAAAGAGGAAATTATACTTGCAACAATAGAACATACTTACTGGCAGCTATCTTGAAAAATAACCATATATTAAAATTTTTTGTTAAAAGTGTGGCACTGTTTTACACTTTTAGGAATCTTTGTGATATCTTTATCAAGGATTGTTGGATTCTTAATTTTTTTTTTTTTTTCTGTAGCCAATCTATAGAGTAGTTTTCTGTTGTTGTTGAAGTATATGAAGAAAATCTGTTTTTCCCACAGATAGTAATTGGAAAAGGGAGGAGACTTTTCAGATAATTGTAAATACTCTTCTTTGATACTACACCAAAACCTGACAAGTATTTGTTTCTAAAAAGTTATTTGGAATGTAGAATCTGAAATCATACCAACTGACTTTTCTTACCCTATCATATTAAAATCACTAGTTTTTCTTACACTTTATTCAAATGTGATTTTGTTACTTCAAATATTCATCATTTGGGAAACAGATCATTGACTTATGTAGCTCTTCCAAAGGCTGACATGTTTAATTATACATTATCAAAAAGTCACATTCATTAATGTCCTCACCAGAAAAGTGTTTAAAGTTTTGGGAAACTACAAAATCAGGGTGGTAGATAAAAGTTTTCCAAAATCCTCATTTTCTTTTGACAGCTCTAATTTTATCACAATTACTGTCAGTTGTTTTTCTCAAAGTGACAGGTTTATTTTATTCCTTTTCCAGGAAACGTTTGCCCAATATCCAAGTCGGAAGAATAGTAGTTTGTTGGTCAATCATTATTTTGAGTAAAGATAATGTTCCATGGTGGTATTATCTGAGGTCATTCTAGAAGGAATACTAGGAGTATAATCAGCCTTAAAGAATGGAAAGAGCATTTGAAGTAGAGGGCTGAGAAAAGACAGAAAAGCACTGAAATGTGTCGTATCCTGTGGATCCTGTATTTATACTATTTTATCTGGAGCATGGGATAGATGATAAGAGGAAATTTGGTAAGAGCTGGAGGTAGAGGAGATTTTGTGAACAATTAGAGAATCTTGAATGCCTGTTAAAAATTTAATCTGCTAATTATTTAACTTACTGGTCCACAACTACTCTATTAAAGACAGGAATAAAGATGCAGATTTAGAGAATGGACTTGAGGACACAGGGAGCGAGAAGGATAAGCCAGGAAGAAGTGAGAGAGTGGCATGGACATATATACACTACCAAATGTAAAACAGATAGCTAGTGGGAAGCAGCCGCATAGCACAGGGAGATCAGCTCGGTGCTTTGAGACCACCTAGAGGGGTGGGATAGGGAGGGTGGGAGGGAGACGCAAGAGGGAGGAGATATGGGGATATATGTATACATATAGCTGATTCACTTTGTTATATAGCAGAAACTAACACACCACTGTAAAGCGATTATACTCCAATAAAGCTGTTAAAAAAACTGCATTATAAGTCATAAGAGATGGTAATATGTCTTTTGCATACTCAGCAGTATATTTCATTAGATCTTTACTTAAGATTACAACATATTTTCTTGATATAGCTTGCACAGAGAGGCATTATATTATGTCTGATCTCCTACAAGCCTAAAATTCTTTTTGATAATTAGAAACATTTTTTCTCCTTGGCTACGTTATTGGGTTTTCTAGAGATAAGTAGAATCAACACATATTTCACCTAAAGTCTGAAAAGGCAGTTCTCAGAAACAGCTATCTAGACTCATCTTCTTGCAGTTACTTAAAATGGAACACTGAATTTGAAGTTTTTCAGCCTATAGCTTGTTCTGGAAATCAGTGCCTACATTTTTACTTAGATTCTAGGGAGCTTTCTCAGTAGTTTTTCAACATTAATATTTAGCTCTGACATCGCCTTAACAAGATGAGTTGAAGATAAAGAAAATATCAAAGTGTGCAAAAATTCTTTGCTGTTTAAAGTATTTCGAACTCAGTCTAAACTTCTCCAACAGCTAAATGCTTTCTTTTTGTGATTGTTGGATCAGATAGGAGTTTTATCCAAACTATTTATTCTAATCAGCAGTTGGAGGAGAAGAATGTTAAATAAACGATCTTATTTTGATTGTTTCTCTGGATGTTTACCAGGCTGTTGACAAAACCCAGAGAATGTTTAATGACTTGATGGAGGAACTTGAAACAGAAGTGGGAACTGCTCTCAAGGAGACTCATTTGCTATTTTTTTTTTCAGTGCAACAAAAGGAAAATGATGACAGGCCACCTCTCGGTACCCAGTTTGAATTAGAAAATTCATCATGCTCCTTGTCGAGAGTTCAGTTCTCTCACATTGAATTGAATAAACATTCTCAATGAAAGCCAGAAAGACACAGATAAAATTCATATGTCTTTAAAAAGAAACTTTACACAGGGGATCGAAGGGGATAGGCCTTCCAAAGTCTCACACATGGACTTAGGCAAGGTTGCTCTTGTGCCAAGACATAAGGCCTATGGCCTCAGCACTGCATTATGACTGAAACCCTACAGTCACAAACTCAAGAGTTATCTCCTAGGAATGTGCTGATAAATAAGCTGTTATAATATTAACCAAAGAAACAGTTTGGATGCATATCCATTAAAGGAATTACCAAGTTATTTAATTTTAAATCCTTATTAGTCTTTTTATATCTTGGGTAACACTAATTCCCTAAAGTATGCTATTTAAAGCTTAGAGAAAATGCATCCTCGAGGACCGACTGCCAGCAAAGAAGCTGTTTTCAACATCTGGGAAGAAAAATCACCACTAAATATAGATCATTGGGTCAACTTGATTTGGGAAATGGTGAAATTCAAAAACGTGAGTTACAACATTGGCATGGGCTTGCTGGCTTCACGGTAACTAACTTAGAATTCATTCCTGGATCTGTATGCTGACTGAAAAAGTACAGATGTGACTGGTGTGTCATTTTACTAATTGCCAGCAGAAGTATGAAAATATATTAGTGGACCAATCATTTGCCTCGTTGTCTTCTTGATTTATTTCATTTTTCTTCCACTGATACAAAATCCAACCAAAGTAAATTATTCATTATTTCCTATCTAAATAACTTCATCCATTACCACACAGAACTTAAAATTTGTATTGAGTTGCTGCTCTCTTTTTAAAACCATTAAAGCCAAGATCAAATTTCTTTAGACCAAGGATGTGAGCATCATTTTGATGCCACTCCAAATGTTCTTACTCAATTATTTAATAATGACACTTCAATCATCTTATTTTTTAATCAGCTGTCATTTAATCATCTTCTAATGCAGATTTTGCTCTCACTATTACTGAATGTTTCCTTTTACTACTCATCTAAGCTTCTCTAAAGGATCATCAACTAGCCTCACTTACCATTCACTCCTAATCTATTGTAATAATGCCCCAACCCAACAACAACTCAGTCAAAACTGTGCTCATTAACAATAATGACTTCCTCATTGCCCAACCCAGTGATGATCTGCTGTACGGAGCACACTTTATTATTCACTCCTTCTTGACATGACATTTCTTGAAATGATTCTTGGATATATTTGTTTTGCACTCACTTTTTCTTCTGTCTCCTGTTTGGACACCTGTTTTACTCCACCAGTTTCTAAATTTTGAGTATCTCCAGGATTATATTATCTGCTCACTGATTTTCCCACTCTCTGTCTTTTCTCTACTTGATAATTTTTGTTCTCACTCTCTCTGCCTCTCCCTCCCTCCCTCTCTCCCTCTCTCTCTCACTCTCTCTCTCTCTCTCTCTCACACACACACACACACACACACACACACACACACACTCACAGACACACATTGCCAGCCAGAATTCCTCTGTTAAAGCAACAGCAACCGTCTTCTTATCCAGCTGTATCCTGCATATATCCCTTTGGCTTTTACATAAATAACTCAAATTCAACATGGGCAAAGTTAAACTTTCCCACTGACATTTCTTCTCTCAGTATTCACTAACTCTATTGACGGCACCACTAGTTTTAGAAACTGAAAGAGTTTTTAGAACTTGCCCATTCCCTTCCCACCATCCCAGTACCAATCAATCTTGCACTCCTGACAGTTTTATATCTCAAGTATTTGCTTAATCTCTCTTTTCCTACCATCCCAACCACAACTTTCCTAGACCGGGCTTCCATCACCTTTTTATTGGATGACTCTAACAGCCTCCTATTTGGTTTTCTGCCTCCAATACTGTTTTTTTGTGTTTTTAAAAAATTATCCCCTATATTGTAGTCAGCAAAATCTGAAACAAAAAATCTGATCCCCTTCTACCCTGCCTAATAGCTATTAATGTGTTTATGGAGCTTATGGTAAAACAAGGTACAAGAACCAAAATATATAGGATATTTAAGTACTTAAAGTTAGGAGTTTGGGTTTATTTCTATATAATAGAAAAACCAAAACTGATACCAGAGTTGCTTCAAGAGAGAGAATTGTATTTCTATTACATATAAACAAGTCTAGAGTTCGGCAGATTTAGGCTGATATGGAGGTTTCACAGTATCGTTAATGACCAGGGATCCTTTTTTTTCTTCCTCTACCATGTTTAGCACAAGATTTCCATTCTCAAGATCACTTTATGATTGAAGATGCTTGCTAGAGCTCCAGCCATCCTATCTGTGCCAGGTAGCAGAAAGAGAAGATACAGAGTAAGGTGGGGAAAGGAAAAGCATCTCAAACAACTTCTAAGGATTTTTTCTGAAAGTGACACCCAACAGTAATAGAAAAAAAATGAGTATTTTATAAGATGGGCCCCAAATAGTGAGATAGTTTTATTTATTACATTATTTATATTCTATCATATTATTTCTATTCTAGTGTCTTATTAAATTATAATATATAACATCTTATTTATATTCTAGTCACGGAGTTTTCAATAGCAATCTTTTCTCAGTTATTGGTTACATTGCTCCCTCAGAGAATAATTTTGAAGAATCAGCTGCATTATGTATAAAATGACAGAACAAAGAATGACCCTTAGAAGACACTAAATTAATCATATTTTTAAATTTTTAATGACACTTAAAGATAAGAAAAGAAATGGAATATCTTAGCATGGAAGTTACTTTAAGAATGAATTAACCTGGGTTATTTAAAAGATCTAATCATTTTGTAGATATTTGACCTTCTATTGTTCTTGCTTCTTCTATGCCAGCTAGATCCAAAGGCCTCCCTAGATATACATGACCAGGAAAAGAAAAAGGAACAAAGAGTGGGATGGAAAAGAACACTGGGCATCAGAAGAGAAGTGAACAAGTAGTCAACTATAACATTCAAGAATAAAAAACTACTGTGGTACCCACTGAAGGAGTCTAGAGCAAGGTAAAGGAAATATAAAATCAAAGCAACCCAAACTCCCTGCTCAAAGTGAACACTTTCAATAAGAGCTTGAGAATCTATTTGATATAGTCTTCTACAAATTGTGCATGTTCTGAATCACTTAGTGATGTTTTCTGTTAATAGGATATAAATTCATCCTTTCTAACGTAACGGGGCATAAATTAATAATTTATCAAATATTAACTAATAGCACTTTCCAGGTTTCCTTACTCAGTGAACTAATATTCTATGGCTATTTTGTTCAAATAGACCCTTCATTATAAGTTTATTGTGAAGAGTAACATGATTAGAAATATATTATGAGAGTAATAAATTATATATAAAATGACTAATACATTGCCAAGTATATTTTAAAATCTTAATAAGTAGTTGTATAATGATAACAAATCTATATCATATTACTACTTATCAATTTGCTTTCTAAGATAAATGTTTCATAGATGCTCTTATACTAGGATGTTGAATGGGACTTTTTTAGTTGCTCTGGATTTTATCACTAGAATTGAAAATTAGGGACAAATTGCTGGTCCTGGCACATTCTAAAAAGAACCAGATATCTTAGAGAATATATAGTGCAGTATTTAAGGGTTAAGAGATTCATTATCTCCAACTTTCAGGTGATAGATAGATAGATGATATGATGATAAAATAAAATGTAAACAATATGTGAATATGGGCAGTTGGGAGTTTCCTTCTAATATTCCTTAAATTTTCAGGAAGTTTAGAATTATATCTAAACTAAAAATCATCAACAAATTTTAAAATGCTTTAAAAATTTAGGGATCAGATCCTATTACAATTTTCTTAGGAAAATACCAGATTAGCTCTGCTACCCCTAAACATTCTTTTATCACCACCTTCCTCACAAGACTTTATAAGCAGAAAGGAAGAGGCATGTTTCATGGTGATGGCTGGGAGTAAGAGCCTTTGCTTAAACAAGCTTTACTACCTGAAGAGGTGTCGAAGCCCAAATTGTTTATATCCTCTTTGTCTCCTGATAGAAGCCAATTCCAGAGCAATCCAAAAGTCTCACAGAACATCTTACACTTACTTTTAAACATAATATACCAGAAACAATAATCTGGCTGTGACCTAATATGACAAATAAATAACTTTACCCTTTGAGGAATGGAATTCGTAATTTATGGAATTAAGACTTTAGATTTCTAGAGTTTTGCAATTATATTCTAATGTTATTACTATAGAATAAGAGAAAATACTTATTTCACTATGAATATTCTTTAAACACTCTCACTCTCATGCTCCAAAAATTTTCTGGCTCCTCACTACTTACAATGTCCAGAGACCTGAGCTTGCATTAAAGGCTCTGAGCAACCCAAGGCAGTTGCTCTTGCCTAATATTTCACTATTCCCCACATGAATTATCTACCCCAACCTGTGATTTCCTTCTTCTACTGTCTCTGGTATTTGTCTTCCCCTTTATATTCCCATAGCTAACACTCTAGCCTATTCCATTATAATCTCACATCTGTATTATTACAACAGCCTACTTAGGTAGTCTTGTCAAAGCTGTTTTCAAACTATACGGCAGGCAACTACCAGATAATTCTTCCTAAAACATGACTTTTATCATGTCCCCTGTTCAAAACCCATCAGAGACTCCTAATTCTTAAGGACTGAATCATTGTTTAAGATTTTCCCATACCCGACCCAACAGCAACTTGCCAATTTTCTCTATTTTCCAGTTAAACTCCATACATAGCTGTTTTGGTTTCCCCTTTCCCCTACGATGTGCCTTACACATTCCCAACTTCTTTATACCATTCTCTAGTTTATTTAGGTCTTTGTTTTTACCTATCTAAATCCTCCACATTTTTCAAGCTTAAGTTTGTTTTTTTCTTTCTTTATGTAGACTTCCAGTGAATAAGTACTCAGCTAGTAGCTTACATTTATGAAGTTTGTCAAATGTAATTATTTTTCTGCCCACTTGAAAGATAGTATATGTAAAAGTAGTATGGACTCTGGACTAACAGAAGCCGAGGTCTGAGTTCCAGGTCCAACACTTACCACCTGTGAAACAGGGCATACTACCTTACTTTTCTGAGCTTCATTTGTCTCAGCTGTAAAAATGAGTAGAATATTTATAGAGTTTAAGTGTGTAGTCTTTTGTTTCCAAATAAAGTGGTCTTATAGAAAGCAGAATTTCACATCTTACACTCTATATTGTACAATGTCTAGAACTGTTCTACGTAGATGCACACACCCAGAGTCTTCTGGTTCTGTGGTCTGTGACTACATAGGGTACATAAAGATTTTCCAAGCAATGCATGGACATGCATAGTTTCAAAAATAGTATGTATTTCCAGATCCTCAATTTCAATCTATATTCTTTCCTAAATTTGTCTAAGAAAATGCCTATAGTCAAGGAATTAATAGCTGTTTTTCTGTTTTACAACAGAAATATTGATTGGATCTTTCTTTCATTCATAACTCTTGGTGTTCAAACCTCTAGGGAGGTGAAAAAAGAGCAATTAAAAATATTCTAAATATTGGTGTTATGACACCAGTGAAAATAAACGACACTACTAGTTAACAAACGTTCTTTGCAGATCAGATGGCTTCAAATTCTTTATAATCAGGAACATTGAAGTAAACTATAATCTAGTTATCCACATATGGATCATCAAAAATAATTTTAATGATAAATCACCATGTTACTTTTGGCATGTAACACAGAAGATGTACAAAGAATTGAGTGACCTGATTAAAATAAAATTCCCTTCATTTCACTTCGCATATTTATGAGTACATGACTCCTCAGGGCTTAGTTCTATAAAAATGAAAAATGGGCAGGTAATAAATGTTGAGGCCCTTCTTATCCTAATAATAGAAATATTCATCCAAGGATACAAGAACTACCTAAAACAAAACAAACAACAACAACAAAAACTAACAAAATCTATCCATCTCATTAAGAAATGCGTTTCAGAAAATCTTGTCTTTAAATGTTTAATAATTACTTAACAAAATGTGTATTTTATGTTACTTAGAACAATTTTTAGGATAATATCAATAATTATAATAATATGTAGAAAATGCTTTTTAAAATTGAGGACATTATATTCCAGAAAATGAGGAAAAAAACTTAACTTTCAATTTCAGTGCTTATTATTGTGACAGAGAAGTATAATACAGAAGTCAATAAAATCATTCAAGGATAAAAATATATTACATTATGACACAACAGTCTTTGGTGGAAATTAGCTTCAAAAAGAACTGGTACATACATTTAAAAAAATAGGTTATGGAGGATATCAAATCACTACAACATTTACTAAAATACTAAACATATAAAATAGGCGATTGTTTTAATGCCAATTTTTGCAATATACTAGAAATCCTACCTCTTGCAAAAATAATCAAACATTTGATAAAATATTTATGTTAACTTGAAAATGTGCAAAGATATACATATATTTACTAAATATTTATTTAAATTTAAAAATTTGAAGTATAATTAATTTACAGTGTTGTGTTACTTTCAAGTGCACAGCAAAGTGATTCTTTTCCACTATAGGTTATTACAAGATATTGAGTAAAGTTCCCTGTGCTATACAGTAAGTCCTTCTTGTTTATCTATTTTATATATTGTATTGTATATATTTTAATCCCAAGCTTCTAATTTATCTCCCCCACCCTCCACTACTCCCTTTGGTAACCATGAGTTTGTTTTCTATGCCTGTGAGTCGGTTTCTGTTTTGTAAATAAGTTCATTTGTATCATTTTTTTATCTTCCACATATAAGTGATATCATATAGTATTTGTCTCTCTCTGTCTAAGTAACTTCACTAAATATGATAATCTCTAGGTCCATCCATGTTGCTGCAAATGGCATTATTTTATTCTTTTTTATGGCTGAGTAACATTCCATTGTATACATGTACCACATCTTTAACCATTTATCTGTCGATGGACACTTAGATTGCTTCCATGTCTTGACTATCATAAATAGTGCTGCTATGAACATTGAGGTGTATGTATCTTTTTGAATTAGGTTTTGTCTGGATAAATGCCTAGGAGTGGGATTGCAGGATCATGTGGTAGTTCTATTTTTAGTTTTTTAAGGAACCTTCATAATGTTCTCCATAGTGGCTGCACCAGTTTACATTCCCATCAACAGTGTAGGAGGGTTCCTTTTTCTCCACACCCTCTCCAACACTTATTATTTGTACACTTTTAAATTATGGCCATTCTGACTAGTGTGAGGTGATACCTCATTGTAGGTTTGATTTGTATTTCTCTAATACTTAGCGATATTGAGCATTTTTCATGTGCCTTTTGGCCATCTGTATGTCTTCTTTGGATAAATGTCTATTTAGGTCTTCTGCCCATTTTTTTATTGGGTTGTTTGTTTCTTTGATATTAAGCTATATGAACTTTTGGTATATTTGGAAATTAACCCCTTGTATCATTTGCAAATATTTTCTCCCAGTCCATAGGTTGTGTTTTCATTTTGTTTATGGTTTCCTTTGCTGTGCAAAAGCTTTTAAGTTTAATTATGTCCCATTTGTTTATTTTTGTTTTTACTTCCATTATTCTAGGAGACAGATCCAAAAAAATATTGCTGCAATTTATGTCAGAATATTCTGCCTATGTTTTCCTCTATGAGTTATATAGTATCCAGTCTTACATTTAGGTCTTTAATTTATTTTTAGTTTATTTTTGTATATGGGATTAGAGAATGTTCTAGTTTCATTCTTTTACCTGCAGCTCGTTCTTTGAAATGATAAACAAAATTGATAAACCTTTAGCCGGACTCATCAAGAATAAAAGGGGGAGGGCCCAAACCAATAAAATCAGAAATAAAAAAAGAGAAGTTAAAACTGACACCACAGAACTGCAAAGGATCATAAGCGACCACCAAGAGCAACTATATGCCAATAAATTGGACAACCTAGAAGAAATGGACAAATTCTTAGAAAGGTACAATCTCCCAAGACTGAACAAGGAAGAAACAGAAAATATGAACACCAATTACCAGTTCTGAAATTGAATCAGTAATTTAAAAACTCCCAACAAGCAAAAGTCCAGGACCAGAAGGCTGCACAGGTGAATTCTGCCAAACATTTAGAGAAGACTAACACCAATCCTTCTGAAACTATTCCAAAATTGCAGAGGAAAGAACACTTCTGAACTCATTCTATGAGGTTACCATCACCTGGTGCAAGAAACTGAAGACAACACAAACAGATGGAAAGATATACTGTGCTCCTGGATTGGAAGAATGAATATTGTTAAAATGACCATACTACCCAAATCAATCTATAGATTCAATGAGCTTCTTTTCAAATTACCAGTGACCTTGGGTTTTTTTTGCTAAATTCAAAGAGAGTATTAAAGCAAAAATGTTTAAGGGGTACCATTTAATGCAGCCTACACTTTTTCACAAATTAATCCTTACGATTGGGTGAGAATCTAATATATATGTGAAAAAAAAATATATATGAAACACAAGAAAGGAAACAGCCTTTTGGGGTAAACTATACTGGTAATCTTTCAATATATAAATTATCATTAAAAACTAAAGATTGCAATTATGCTTCCTGTCCAGATGGGGAAATCAGGATGAGACTTACCTTCCTCCCATAAAAAACTAAAAAACTGGACAAAATATAAAAACTGTTTGCAGACACTGGGCAACCAGCATTGCAGGACTATTATTTTGATATTAAGAGAAGGTAAACAAATGTAGTGAGTCATATTATCTTTGTGGCTTTCTCTTTAGAAGCACTTTCTGATGCATGATGCAGGGAGGGGAATCCAAAGTATAGAATGGTAGTCTATCTGAAGAGGCAGAGATAAAGCTTCAGAGAGGTGGAGGCAGGTGAAAACTGAAAAGTGGATTTTAAGAAAAGAGGGAGCTATACTAGGGAAGAGTGCCAGATATCTGCATAGGATACCCTTGAATCTGTTGCTGAATTGTAAGTTCTTTGCACATAGGAAAAACATCCACTAGGTCTAGGAAAAGAAAGACCTGAGACAAATAAACTAAAAAATATTTAGAGTTTGCACAAGGCTGGAAGACTTGAGTTTTGGCCAGCCAGAAATGAGAGATTATACTGAATACTCAAGACATTCAGTAGACAGCAGAAGAACATATTTGCAGGACTTAAAAAAAAATCCCTAAAGTAAAACTACCCTAAACTTGCACTAATAAAACTTAAAAGCAAGCTGAAAAATAAGTAACTTAACTATATGCCAGACCAGAGTCTACCACCTTTAAAAGAATTTCTAAAGAACTACAATACTCAACAATATGAAATTTACAGGTGCCTAACATCCAATAAAAATGAGTAGACATATGAAGAAATGGAAAATGTTACCCATAACCAGTCCTAGAAACAAACCCCCAAATAAGAGAAAAGATGAAATAACAGATAATGATTTTAAAAGGATTATTACAAGTATTTAATGGAAAACATGAACATACGAGAAAATAAGTATAAGTTCTAGTAAAGAATCTAAGTAAACTTGTAGAAAAAAAAATAGAATGCTTGATTTTAAGATGTTCCTGGATGAGATTACCAGAAGATTAGACACCACAAAAGAAAAGATCAGTAAATGTGAAGATATAACAACTGAAACTACAAAATAATGTCCAGACAGGAAAAAAAAAAAAAAAAAAAAGATTGAAAGAGATATAAACAAACACTCAGGGCTTCCCTGGTGGCGCAGCGGTTGAGTGTCCACCTGCCGATGCAGGGGACATGGGTTCGTGCCCCGGTCTGGGAAGATCTCACATGCCACAGAGCGGCTGGGCCTGTGAGCCATGGCTGCTGAGCCTGAGCGTCCGGAGCCTGTACTCTGCAATGGGAGAGGTCACAACAGTGAGAGGCCCGCATACTGCAAACAAACAAACAAACAAACACTCAGGGATTTGTGATGTCATATCAGTGTTATTTGAGTCCCAGAAGTGGGAATCATAAGGAAGATTAAAAGAAATAATGACCATTTTCCAAGGTTAATGACAACAGTGGCTCCATTGATACATGAAGGTTAACAACCCACAAAGAGGATAAACACACAAAAAATTACACTCTGATATTTTTCTATTGTTGCTTTTATAAATTTCTACAAACTTAGTGGCTCAAAACAACACAAACTTATTATCTTAAAATTCTGTGTATCAAAAATCCAGCACAAATTTCACTTGGCTAAAATTAAGTTGTCAGCAAACTGAATTCCTTTCTGAAAGTTCTAAGGAAGAATTTGTTTTGTTGCCCTTTCCATCTTCAAGAGGTAACTCATACTTCTTGGCTCATGGACCTTTTTCCATATCTTCAAGACTAGCAAGGGCTTCCCTGGTGGCGCAGTGGTTGAGAGTCCGCCTGCCGATGCAGGAGACACAGGTTCGTGCCCTGGTCCGGGGGGATCCCACATGCCGTGGAGCAACTAAGCCCGTGAGCCATGGCCGCTGAGCCTGTGCGTCCGGAGCCTGTGTTCCGCGACGGGAGAGGCCGCAGCAGTGAGAGGCCCGCATACCGCAAAAAAAAAAAAAAAAAAAAAAAGACTAGCAACATAGTATCTCACTGTAAATTTCTTTTGTAGTCATATCTTCCCCCTAGTTCTCTGAGTCTCTCTTAAACTTTTAAGAACCTTTGTGAATACATTGAATCTTCCTAAATAATCCAGGATAGTTACCTTAGTTTAAGGTCAACTGATTAGCAACCTTAATCCCATGGGCTACCTTAATTTTCCTTTGCCATGAAAGGTAACATATTCACAGGTTCTGAGTATTACCGTGTGTTTATCTTTGGGGTGCCATTATTCTGCCTACCACAAATATCAAAGTGCATCATAATCAAATTGCTGAAAACTACCAATAAAGGGGAAAATTTCAAAAGAAGACAGAAAAAATGCATACCATATACAAAGGAATAAAATAAGTATGACAGCATACTGCTCTTAAGAAACTATAAGAAAGTAAACCATAAGATGGTATTGTGAAGTACTGAAAAAGAATAATGTAAACACAATAAAAACATCTTTTGAAAGTAAAGACAAAATAAAAAGGGATGAAAGAAAGATAAGTTGTTGCCAGAATATCTGCACTACAAGATATATTAAAGAAGGTTCTTCTGCCAAGAGAAAAAAAACCACATAAATACTTGTATCTGCAAATAGGAGTAAGAGCACTGGAAATTGTAACTACATGGGTAAATATAAAATATTTTTTATATTGCTAATGTCTTTAAAAGATAATTAACTCTTTATGGCAAAATTAATAACAATGAATTGTGGGGTTTGTAGCACATGTAGGAAAAATGTATGAAAACAATTGAATAAAGGATGGAGGGGGAAATCAAAGTATATCATAGTGAGATTGTTATATATACATAAATTTGAGGTAGTATGTTAAATATGTTATGATATATTAAATTTATATAATATGATGAAACCCTAGTACAAGCTTAAAAATTTTTTAAATATGTTATATATAATGAGGTAATATAGTGGAAATAGAATATGGAGAGTATTCAGATAATTCAGGAAAGAAGAAAAAAGACACAAAAAGTTAATGTATCATGTTGAACACTACTAAAAACATGGTAAGTTTATACTCAAAAATATTGATAATTATATTAAATATCAATATATTAAACAATCCAATTAGAAGATTAGGATGTCAGATTGTATATAAAAAAGCAAAATATGACTATATGCTGTCTACAAGAAATATATTTAGAATTTTTTTAAAGGGTACGAATGGAATGAGATATAATATTTAAACTCTAACAGGAAGTGGGAATAGTTATATTAATATCAGAAAAATTAGAGTTTGATCAAGGACTCTAATCATGATAAAGAAGAAAAATTATTATAAAGTCTTTATATCAAGAATATATATAACATTGTATCATTATTAATATTGTTATTGCTATTGGTATTAAAAATATAAGTCTATTTAAAAGATACTAATATACTTATATTTTATAAATATATACATAAGTATTATTGTTTTTTAACATAATATTTATTATATAAGTATTATTGCCATTTAATTCATCACATCCACAAATTAAAAAGAGTGCCACATAATCACCTCAAAAGATAATACAATTCGGGCTTCCCTGGTGGCGCAGTGGTTGAGAGTCCGCCTGCCGATGCAGGGGACGCGGGTTCGTGCCCCGGTCCGGGAAGATCCCACGTGCCGCGGAGCGGCTGGGCCCGTGAGCCATGGCCGCTGAGCCTGCGCGTCCGGAGCCCGTGCTCCGCAACGGGAGAGGCCACAACAGTGAGAGGCCCGCGTACCACAAAAAAAAAAAAAAAAAAAAAAAAAAGATAATACTATTCAACACTCACTTATGGCAAAATGTTACAGAATTTCCCTCTTTCTTTCTACATTTATTTGGAAATCTTCTGAATGGAAGAGCTGTCCTTTTCCTCATACACATTTAAAATTTTTTAAATTATATTAGTATGGAGATAAAAATTTTATGTGTTAAAATTCAATATTATAATTATGTAATTTTTTCTCAATTTTTTTCTTCTTGGCCATTGGGCATGAATGACTTCAGGTTTGCTCCTGTGAACTTTTGATCCTTTTTTCAAGCCAAGATAATTTTGAAAAAGAACAAAGTTGGAGGACTTATACTACAAAACTTCAAATATAATAAATACATAAATCAAGGAAGAAAAAATAGATTGCCCCAAAATGAACACATATACACATGTGTTAATCAATGTTAACAAATATGTTAAAGTAGTAATAAGAAAAGATTTTCCTTCCAACAAATGGTGCTGGTACAACTAGATATCCATTTGAAAAAATATATACCTCAACTCTTACTCTATACTATATATGCACAATTAATTTTTAAGTGGATTATAGATGTAACCATAGAAGTTAAAACTATAATACCTCTAGAAAAATAAGATAGGAGAAAATGTTTGTGACCTTGGGGTAGGAAAAGGGTCTCTTGAGACTGAAAAAGTAAGAATCATAAAAGAAGAAAATCAATAATTGGACTTTATTGAAGTTAAAAACTTCTGCCCTTCAAAAGACATGATTAAGAACGACAGAGACATGGAGGGTTTTCCTGGAGGCTCAGTGGTTAAGAATCTGCCTGCCATTGCAGGGGTCACGGGTTCGATCTCTGGTCCAGGAAGATCCCACATGCCACGGGGCAACTAAGCCCATGCGCCACAACTACTGAGACTGCGCTCTAGAGCCCATGAACCACAACTACTGAGCCTGCATGCCACAACTACTGAAGCCCGCGTGCCTAGAGCCCGTGCTCCACAACAAGAGAAGCCACAGCAATGAGAAGTCTGCACACTGCAACGAAGAATAGCCCCCACTCACTGCAACTAGAGCAAGCCCATGTGCATCAATGAAGACCCAACGCAGCCAAAAATAAATAAATAAAATATATAAATTTTAAAAAGAAAAGAATGACAGAGACCTGGAGAATGACAGAAACCTGAAGAAAATATTTACCATACATATTTCTTTTTTTTTTTTTTTGGCTGCATTGGGTCTTTTGTTCCTGTGCATGGGCTTTCTCTAGTTGCAGCAAGGGGGGCTCTTCACTGTGGTGTGCAGGCTTCTCATTGTGGTGGCTTCTCTTGTTGAGGAGCACAGGTTCTAAGTAGGTGGGCTTCAGTAGTTGTGGCATGCAGGCTCAGTAATTGTGGCTTGTGGGCTCTAGAGCGCAGGCTCAGTAGTTGTGGTGCACAGGCTTAGTTGCTCCGTGCCATGTGGGATCTTCCCAGACCAGGGATTGAACCTATGTCTCCTGCATTGGCAGGTGGATTCTTTTTTTTTTTTTTTTTTTTTTTGTGGTACACAGGCCTCTCACTTTTGTGCCCTCTCCCATTGCGGAACACAGGCTCGGGACGCACAGGCTCAGCGGCCATGGCTCACGGGCCCAGCCGCTCTGTGGCCTGTGGGATCTTCTCCGGCTGGGGCATGAACTCGTGTCCCCTGCATCGGCAGGCGGATTCTCAACCACTGCACCACCAGGGAAGCCCTGGCAGGCGGATTCTTAACCACTGAGCCAGCAGGGAATTCCCACAATACACATTTCTGACAAAGGCTTCTAGAATGTATAAAAATTCCTACAACTTAATAAGAAGATAATCCCATTTACATGAACAAAATATTTAATAAACTTTTAATAAAAGAAGATATATGAAAGAACAATAAGCACATGACAGTTTGCTCATGAGTTATTAAAATCACAATAAGATACACTATACATCCACTAGAAGGGCTAAAATTAAAATGACTGGCAGGAATTCTGCTTCTGCCCATGAAGGATTAACTGCTACAGGCATTGCCTTCTCAATGTAAACAGAAAACTGGACAAAATATTTGCAACAAGTGTTTCCAGACATTGAACAACAGATAGCAGAGACCTAGGGATCCCTGACAGAAAGGAAACAAACAAGGTCAGTCCTATAAATGTTCCAGCGTACTTCCTGGAAGCAATTTCCAGGCCTCAGGGTAGGAAGGATGAGCCCAAATGGAGCCTGGTGGCCTTCTGGATTGAGGATTTAACAAGACAGACATCAGAGTCTAGAGAAACCAAGGTGGCAGGAATTTGTGAATCAGAATAAGAAAGAGAAGGAAGCTGTAAAAAAGGAGGGCCTTTTCTTTAGAAATGTACAGCTGACTCTAAAAGTTATATGGAAATCAAAGGACATAGAATATGCTAATCATTTTGCTTGTGTAAAGGCCAAAGTCATCATACAACAATTTAAGAATTTAATAAAGCTACAGTAATCAAGACTTGTGATACTAGCATTAAGGGTATACAAACAGATCAATGAAACAGAACAAGAAGTCCAGAAATGCATATATGAACCGCAGATTTTTGTCAAATGTGTCAAGATAACTGAAGGATTGAAGGACAGAGCTTTTAACAAACAGATGATGAAACAACTGAATATCCATACAGGAAATGAATGAAACCTTACCTCACACTTCAGAAAGATTGAAGACCTACATGTGAGAGCTAAACCTATACAACTTCTAGAAGAAAACATAGTAGAAAATCATCATAACCTTGCGGTAAGCAAAGATTTCTTAGGAATTCTAAAGCTGATACATTAAAAAAAATCATAAAATGAACCTCATCAAATCAAACGTTTTTCCTTTTAAAGGGAAACTAGTTTTAAAAAATGAAAAGGCAAGCCACAAACTGAGGAAAATATTTACAGAACAATGATCTGATAAATGTCTTATATCTAGTATAAAGAACATACAACTAATAAGACAAAATAAAACATCATAAATGGGCTAAAGATGAACAGACATTTCACTGAAGAAGATATAAAAATGACAAATAAGAACATGAAAAGATACTTAAATTTCCCACATCAATAGGGAAATGAAAACTAAAATCTCAGTGAAATACTATTACCCATCCACTGCAGTAGGCTCATATCTAAGAAACATTGGCTTAATCCAATGTCATAAAGCTTTTCTCCTGTGTTTTGTTCTCTAAGTTTTATATTTTTCGGTTCAAATTTAGTTCTATGATCCATATTGAGTGTATATATATATGTGTGTATATACATATATATACACATATATATACGATGTGAGGTATGGGTTGACATTTACCTTTTGCATAATGATAGTCAATTGTTACAGCACCTTGTGTGTTTCCTTTTTCCACTGAATTGCTTTTGCATGTTTGCCAATAATCAATTGTCCATATATGTGTGAATCTATTTCTGGGTGCTTTATGGTATTTAATTCACTTATTTGTCTACTTTGATGCCAGTACCACACTGTCTTGATTACCAAAACTTTATAGTAAGACTTAAAATCAAGTGTGAGTCCTTCAACTAGTTCATTCTTTTCAAAGGTTGCTATGGCTATTCTAGGTCATTTCTATATAAATTTTTAAATCAGTTTGTCATTTTCTACAAAAATAGTTTGCAGAAATTTTGGTTGTTGATTTCTTTGAGTCTATGAATTAATTTGGGAAGAATTTACATATTAAAATATTGAGTTCTTCAACTCCTGTTCAATGTATGTTTCTCAATTTATTTAGACTTTCTTTAATTACTTCCATCAAAGCTTTGTAGGTTTTGTACAGGTCTAGCACAGCTTTTGTCTGATTTATAACTAATCTTTTCATACCCTCCCCTGGGTGTATGGGGGCATCATCAATCTAGACATCCAAACTCAGTTTTGTTGGGGGTACATTCTGTTTCTGTGGGGTGGCCACAATCAGAGGGAACATGACCGCTTCCTTCAGACAAAACATTGAAAAGAGCATCACCCTTCTAATTCAAGCAGAAAAACGCTGAAGAAGGGTTCCAACCGGCCTGGCTTATTTTATATATGCAACTCTGACTCTATCTTTCAGTAGTGCTTTTGGCAGTAAAACAGAAAATAACTTCATAATAGTGGCTTAATATGCAAATTATTATATATAGAGTGGATAAACAACAAGTTCCTACTATATAGCACAGGGAACTATATTCAGTATCCTGTAATAAACCATAGTGGAAAAGAATTTTTTAAAAGTAGTGGCTTAAACAATTGGAGGATCATGAATTCGCCCAATAACAAAACCAAGAGAACATAGTCAATCGCCAGCCAAATGATTCAAAATCCTAAGCTCTCTCCATTTTTCTGTTCCAACATCCTCAACGTTGGCTTATGCCTTCATTGCTTTTTGGTTACAAAATGGATGCTGCATCTCCAGGTATTACATCTGAATTTCAGGCTGGGAAGAGAACAAATAGTCAAAAGGACAAGCCAACTGAGTCTGTATTTTTTTTTTTTTTTTTTTTTTTTCTGCTAGGCAGGCCTCTCACTGCCGTGGCCGCTCCCATTGTGGAGCACAGGCTCTGGACGCGCAGGCCCAGCGACCATGGCTCACAGGCCCAGCCGGTCCGCGGCATGTGGGATCCTCCAGGACCGGGGCACGAACCCGTGTCCCCTGCATCGGCAGGCGGACTATCAACCACTGTGCTACCAGGGAAGCCGGAGTCTGTTCTTTCTTACTGGGGAAGCAAACATTTCACCCAAGTACTATTCAGCAAATATACATCTCACTGACCAGAAATGGATTGCATGGTTACTTTTAGCTCACAGGAGATTGGGAAAAAGATTATTTCATATTTTCCAAACTCTGTGATGGAGTCAGGAAGAGAAGAAATGGATTATATTTGCATAGTGGAGCCAAACCACAATGTCTGCCATACTGACAAGTGCTTTGCCTGGAGGATAGAAATGTGTTGCTATTCCAGCCTGGGTTATGAGCCTATGTCTACAGTCAGGGAGAGCACAATCTATTTTCACAAGAAAAAGTTGAGGGCATGACTAGGTTGACAGAAACAATGGTATCAGAGATTCACAGAATTAAGGCAAATCTCTGTAGTTTTTCTCCTGGAATAATGGCGATTGGGTTGAGTGCTCAAGAGCATTCCCCTTTATTTAAATTAGATTAGAGACAGAGTTTATTTTAGAATGACTCATATTATCCACTATAAGGCCTAATGAGGTTTCTCTAGGGAGGAAGCACTGTGTATGGAAAAATTAAGAGCGTGAGTCTGAAGGCAGAGACCTGTGTTCAAATTCTAGCCTATCTATTAACTGGATTTGTCACAGTCAATTACTTAACTCTTGGAAGCCTCAGTTTCCACATCTATAAAATGGGGATAGTTACACTTAATGTCCATAGTATTGGGGGGAGATTAAATGGGATAACTTATATATAGCACCTAGTTTCTACTTCCCATTTAAAAATATCCATTTTCTTCCTTATTGCCTCTTTCTTCTATTTTTCCCTTTTATTTATTCTGATGAGTTTTATAGCATCTTCCCAAGCTCTTATCTGTGCTCTTCCCCAAATGATTCCTTAAATGCCCAGTTTGGTGCAGATTTTCAGAAGTTTGCATAATATTTGTGAAAGAGCCATGGAAGCATACATGTCTCACCAAATGACCCTAACTTTCCCAGGTCTAACCAAGATATAGTGTTGGAAAGCCCTCTTCAGCCCAGCTGCATTTAGGATATGAAAATCTTCACGACTCTGAGACTGATTAGCACAGAGTATAGGTCAACTCCATTAAATCTACAGAAAAGACTTCCCTGATTCCCTAGTCAATTCACACATTTTATACACCCTCATATTAACATGTATCTCTCTTTACCAGTACTCACAGCAATTCTAATTTTGTATCTGTGGGGCTGTTTTTAAATTTAGATCTGTCTCTCTGAAGGAAGGGACAGTATCTTCTTCTGCTTACCACTATACCCTAAGCGCCTAGGCCAGAGACAAAGATGGAGAATACTTCAGAAGGAATCAAGTACCTTTTCTGACTTTTCCCTAAAATACACCGTCACTCATACCCTTCCCACAATTTGATTTATCAACACTTGGATTCTAGGACTTAGAAAGCTGCATTTGTGTCCAAGATACCAGAAGTTAGGTTTCTTTACCACTACGAACTTAAGGTTTTCTTTCCAATTATTCACTCCCCAGTTTATTCATTCACTTACTGAAATAATCTTAAAGCAAAAAAATATCCCATGCAGCACTCATTTTTATTTTCATAAATGGCAGGATCAATTCGCAAAAAGTGGGGATTGTGGTGAAAGGCTCTAAACTTGCTTTTCCACTCAAGCTGATGGACTCCAGTACAGTCTACAGCTGAATGGACATTTCCTGTTCTACAGCTACAGAAGAATGGGAATGCAAACTCATGATTGCATGTTGGGCTCTTGGATTCAGAGTTTAGTCCTCATAAGAGCTGTGCTAAGAGGTTTCTGCACTGTCTGCCACCTCCCATTTGGAAACCCATTAGACTTTTTCCATTAGTGTTTTTCTTCTTTTTGAAGTGTTGTAATTCAGCCTCAGTGTGTGGTCTGGCTTCATTCTCACTAGAGCAGAGACACGAAAAACTGAGCCAAACTGTGGTGGGCCAATGATAAAAATTGCTTCCATTTTCCATTTTAACAACAATTGTTTTTACTTTAACAACTTTGAGACTGGAACATTCTTAGTGGAGGGAGAGTGGAATTTGGGATATCCATGAATAAAAAATAACTAAAATTAAAGAAATAAATCTATGGGAAGTGGCACACAAGAAGAACAATGATTATATATCACTAACATTTCTTCTAAATCTCGATTTAATTTTTTGAGAAACTGCTTCTATGTGACTTTTCAGGAGTCATCAAGTTGGTACTTGCTACAATTTTGCCACCACAAACCCACTTTCTCTGCTTTGTAGGGTACTATACTTCCTTTAAGATTCTAATCTGGCCTTGAATTTATGTCTTTCCGCAGTCAGTCCATTCTTGAATCTGAACCAACTCCCTGACCATGAATACAGCACTTTTTGAATAAATTAATGGGAGAAATGTCCACATTTAAGACCTAGTGCTGTATTCATGGCCTTTCTGGTTACCCATAATTGGATGATTACAGAAGAGAAATCTATTGTAGAATGTGGAGTGTGATGCTTCTCTCACTATGTTGAAACTCATGTTCATAATATAAGTTATGTAATAATTGTGATTATGTAATAATAAATGTAGTAGATGCAGGAAAAAACATGTAGCTATGAACTAAAATTCAACATGACACTCTAAGGTTGAAATGTTAGACAAACCATTAGTTTTTACTGCCTTAATTTTTCAGATCTGCTAAATGGGATAATGATTGCTGTCTCTACCTATGTTAAAGAATTAAAGAGTTATTGTCTATAATGTGTTCTAAAGTCATTTGGCCCCCAGATGCATTGCTTTTTATAATAAAATTAGAAATAAATAATCAACTTTATTCATTTTTTACTATGGAGCTCAATATTCAATTTAGGCTGAATTCAGAAGATTTAAAACGCTATCACTTATCCTATCATTTTGTAAGAACAATTTGCCCACAACTCACATTCACCCTATTTTTATTAATTATACCCACAGATTCTGAGGGTGTATCTTTTTTCCTGCATGGTTGATATATTACTCTGTCCCTCAGGATCTTCAGCTTTCATTAACTTTGAATCTATGCTTTGAATTAGAATCTCTCTTTCAATCATTATTTGTAGGTGTTTATTTCATTTTTTCCATTTCTTAATATTGATGTATTTATTCAAGTCACATTGATTAAACACATTGTATTGCAAGGCTTGGAGATATACCAAAAATAAGAAACTCAAAGTCCCTGCTTTTGAGTAGCTTATATTTGGGGTAGGAATAGGTGAAGTTATGAAGAAAAACAAGAGAAAATACTGGATAGGGAGTGATAAGATGGATTATGACCTCCCTAAGAAGGTAACATTTGTGAAGATTAGGCACTGTGAAGACCTGGGGGAGGAGCATTCCAGGCAAAGGGAAGAGTAAGACTAAAGGCTGAGATGGAACAAGGGGAGAGAGGCAAGGATAGAATGCCAGAGCGTTAGGCAAGGCCTAGATCCTATATGGCCTGCAGCAATAATGGGAAGTTAGGATTTTAGGCAGAGTGTGACCTGATTGGAGGGTTTGAGTAAAGGAAACTTCTGTGGTGTTAGTTTCTAATACTATAATGGCCTATCTGTTTCTTTGAAAGAATCAGGAAAAATCAGTTAATGAGTATGTATTAAAAAAATGAGCATGTATTGAAGGTTTTCTTTATGCAGGACATTAGGCTCATCTTTGTGAGGAAATAAAGTATACAATTAGAAGCCTGGCCTCTAGAATCTTACTGAGTATTCAAGCAGATGAACAGAGGTGGGAAAGGGAATTGGAAGCTGGTGGTCAAAAGGCACAAACTCCACTTATAATATAAATAAGTACTAGGGATGCAATATACAATGTTATGATAGTTAACACTTCTGTATGATACTGATATATATTAAAGTTGTTAAGAGAATAAATCCTATGAGTTTTCATCAAAAGGAAAAAAAGATATATTTTGTTCTGTTTGTTTTAGACTTTTTTTGTATCTATTTGAGATGATGGATGGTCATTAAACTTATCATGGTAATCATTTCTTGATATATGTACGTCAAATCATTACGCTGTACACCCCAAGCTTATGTAGTGCTGTGTGTCAATTGTATTTTAAGAAAATTGGGGAAAAATGCCTTACATCAGGAGACTACACATGTCAAACTAATGGTATGGAATGAAAACCCATATTTCCCCTCCTTAAACAGCTGATACCTCCTTAGGAGTATATAATGGTCACAGGTAAGGCACATTATGACAGCATAAGGTAACCCCATTCTATCTGCAAAGAATTTGAAAACAGGCACATCGGTGAGGACTAGAGCAGTAAGGAGATGTTTACTGGAGAAAGAAGGCTTGAGTGGGACATGAATAATAAGCAGAGACTAGAGCACCAAGGAGATGTTTATTGGAGAAAGAAGGCTTGAGTGAGGCATGAACAATAAGCAGAGATCAGAGAGAGAGAGACAGAAAAAGAATACATAACAAAATTTAATATGTAGAAACCATGGGGCAGTGAGGATTCTGGACAAGCAAGAGAGGAGAGAGGGATGTTCTTGAGAGCTGCAAGACATAAGATTGGACAGGCAGAGGACAGTTTCTGCCTTCGAAACCATGCAGACTTTTAAAAACTTATTGTTGAAGATGTCAGAATTTGTTCAGAGGAGTAATGAAAGCTATATGTAAGGAAGACTAGAGTGGCAGTAGTTTGAAGAAAAGTTTTTTTGAAGTAATGTATCACAATCTTTATATTTTACTTATATAGAAACAGGAGCCCAAAAAGTAAACTCATTTTTTCAGGTGTTCACGGCAGGCAAGGATCAAGGAAGGGAAGAGAGAGAGAGAGAGAGAGAGAAAGAGAGAGAGAGAGAGAGAGAGAGAGAGAGAGAGAGAGAGAGAGAGAGAGAGAGAGAGAGAGAGAGAGAGAAAGAGAGAGAGATGAGTGTAGGTAGTTGAAACCAAAGACAGGACGAGTTTATACAGCTTAGTTTAGGGTGATAGCAGTACACTGATCCAAAAGGGAATGGTTTAAATGAATGTATAATAAAATATATACAATTTATTTACACTATGCATAAAGATATTTTTACTTTTTTATGGAAATGTAACTCATGTACAGTAACATACACCCATTTGACATGCACAGCTCAATGAATTTTTTCAAAGGGAATATATTTATGTAACTAAGAATCATATGAAAAAATAGAACATACAGAAGATACAGAAAATCTAAAAAGCCTCCCTAACAGCCTATCAATTAAAATGCTCCAAAATATTAACCAGTAACCTCACTTTTACCAACTAGAATTGTTTTGCCACTTTTGACCTTTAAATAAGTGGAGTTACACTACACAGGCATTCTTTCATGTCTGGATCTTTGGCTCATCTATAAGTAGGATTCATCTAGTTTTTGCATATAGCAGAATATTTCTTTATTATTCCTGTATATCATCCCATTGTACAAATGTAAAAAATTATAGTTGATGGAGATTTGTGTCCAGTTTCTATTGTGACTGACAGCGTGGTGAATATTCCCAAACCTGTCTTTTGGTGTCCAATGATAGGTGTTTCTCTTGATTATATAGCTAGGAGTGAAATTGCTGGGTCATAAGGTATGCATACACTAAGCTTTATAGATATTGTCAGTTTTCCAAAATAGTTATAAAAATTTACATTACCACTCATAGTGTATAGGAGTTCAGTGTCCCACATATTCACCAACACTTCGTGTTGTCTCATTGTGATTTTAATTTGTATTTCTCTGATCACTAACAAGGTTGAGCAACTTTAGACATATTTATTGGACATCTGGAAATCATCTTTTTCAAAATTCCTGTTCACATCTTCGGCCATTGAAATAAAATTGATTACCTTCTTCTTATGTATTTTTAGGTATTTAAAAATAAATGCTGGATACATGTCTTTTGCCAAATATAGGTATTGCCAATGTCTTCTCAAACTCTGTGTCTTGTCTTTTTCACTCTTTTAAAAGGTGTGTTTTTGATCAACAGAATTTCTTTTAATTTTAATAAAGTGAAATGTATCAACACTGTTTCTGGACAGTGTTTTATGATTTAAAAAATAATTTTCTGAAAGATTGTAAGAAATATTTTCTACCAAATGGACATGTTGATATTCTTTGATCTTGCATGATCTTATATTATTTTACCTTTTACATTTAGGTCTACAATCTACTGGGGCTGAATTCTGTATATGATGAGTGAAGTGGGAATAAATTACCACTTTTTCATAAAAATTAAATTGATCCAGTACTACATACTGCAAAGACCATCATTTCCTTACTGTATTTTAACAGCAATTTTTTTGTAAATCAGGTAAGTATATATGAACGGGTCTGCTTCTGGACTCTATATTCTGTTCCATTGGTCAAATCATCTATTCATGTATCAGAGATTTCACATATTTTTCATTATAGTAGTTTTATAAAATGCCTGGTATCTGGTGATACAAATCTTCCAAATTTGTTCTTCTTCAAGATTATCATCGTTATTCTTGGCCCTCAGCATTCTCATATAAATTTAAATTTAGTCTGTTAATTAAAAAAAAAAGTTGGGATTTTAACTGAAATTATATTAAAACTGCAGATAAATTTAGAGAGAATTAGCACCTTAACAATATTGAATCCTCCGATCTCTGACCATAGTGTTTTTCTCCATTTATTTTGGTTTACTTTGATTTCTCTTACAGTATTTTGTAGATATCTGTCAAAGTATTATGATTTTCATTAGATTTTCTAATCAAGGCAGAACCGGCCTATTTTTAGTTTCTTCTTACTCCTTGTATGCAGTGTTTGCAAGAATCTCAGTGCAAAAAACTTGAGTAAAGTTTAAATGGGATCATTCTTATTTGGGGGATCTGACACTGCTTTTTTTTTTTTTTTTTTTTTTTTTTTTTTTTTTGGCCACTGCTTTTTGTCTCTCTATAACCATGAGATTTTCAAAAATCTCCACTATATTTTTTAGCTTCTGAGCAGAGTCTCAGAGTTTCTCCATGGATCAGAGTTAGTGAATGCTTAGAGTAGAAATTATATGTAGACTGTCAGAAGTCCTCTGATTTTCACCCTTCAAATTATGGCTCTTCTGTAATCCTAAACTCCAATTTGTTGTCTTTCTGCAGTTTCTTGCCTGCTGTTTTGTAATCAGTTTCTATGTTCAGGGCTAGGAATTGGCAGCCAAGGTGAAAAAGTGGAGACAAATGTAGAGTTCACTTTAATGCACTTTTCTCTTCAGGAATTTGGTTCCTCATTTTCTTGTTGCCTTAGTTATTGGAGAATAATTTTAAACAGTTGTTCTTTTTTGTTTTATTTTATTTCATTTTATTCAGCTTTCATAGTTAATTTCTGTGAGAGGTTTTGTATAATACCAACTACTGCATCACAGTAAGAAACCCTGAGTTATAAATGTAGTTTCAAATACATAAAATGATATTGAAGAAAAAAATCAGATAAAGGAAAATACTTTTTTCTATTATTGCATTATTTTAGTTTTTTGTGTATTTATTATAATTTTACAATCCTAGTACATGGCATATAAAAATCTTCATAATCTGACTCTAAATTACTGCTCCAGAATTATCTCCCACCATATACCCTAAGCCAAGCTGAACTTCTCAACATCTAAAAAATGCTCTATGCTTTTCCTCATATCTACATTTCTGCATGCTATTTTATATTTATATGCCTAGAACTAAGCTTCTCAACTGGTAACTCTGGACTATTGGTATGCAGCCAATGGATTAAACGTGTGGTAAGATATGGATCCCCACTGCTCACAGGCTAAGCTGGGCAGAGTCAGGGGTGGCCAGAGCATTCCAACTGACAATTATTTCCTCATTTGCTAAAGTATGCTATAAAAATATTATATGATATGAACAAATTTGGAAGCAGTGGCCAAGAATATATCCCTCCACACTCTTCCACATCCCCATATTCAATCAATTTTTGTTCCATGAAAGGTTTTGCTCATTATTTAAGGTCCTGCACAAGTGTAATCTCCTTTCCACTCATTTTATTCATTTCTATAAAAACATAATTTTGTAATTTTGTGGCTTTTGATATTACATCAAATGTATGGTTTTTGAAGAAAGAAAAACTAAATTTGAATCCTACATGAGGTTTTGTGGTCTTTGGTAAGTTTTCTCTGAGTGTCAGTTGTCACATCTGTAAAATGAGGGAAATATTACCTACCTCATTATTTTAAAAATACTTATTGAATGCATATTTTATGCTAACCACTGAGCAGGGCATTATATTAAGAGAGAATATCTGTGAATGCATACAGCAAAAGCACAGGAAACAACTTATTGTAGACACAATTTAAAATTTTACTTTTCATCATTTTAATATCAATAAATAGATTGATAACAGTTGGCAACAGAGTAGGGTCAATTCACAGAGGTTCAAAATTTTAAAACATCAACATGAAAATTGCACTTTGCAATGTTAGGTCTTTTAAGTGCTTATTGTTCTATAGGTGGGTTCTAAACAGTCTTTTTTTTTTTTTTTAAACATCCTTATTGGAGTATAATTGCTTTACATTGTTGTGTTAGTTGCTGCTGTATAACAAAGTGAATCAGCTATATGTATACATCTATCCCCACATTCCCTCCCTCTTGCATCTCCCTCCCAGCCTCCCTATCCCACCTCTCTAGGTGGTCACACAGTACCAAGCTGATCTCCCTGTGCTACGCGGCTGCTTCCCACTAGCTATCTATTTGACATTTAGTAGTGTATATATGTCCATGCCACTCTCTCACATTGTCTTAGCTTACCCTTCCCCCTCCCCATGTCCTCAGTTCCATTCCCTACTTTTGTGTCTTTATTCCTGTCCTACCCCTAGGTTCTTTAGAACCAATTTCTTTTTTTTTTTTTTTTAAGATTCCGTATATATGTGTTAGCATACAATATTTGTTTTTCTCTTTCTGACTTACTTCATTCTGTATGACAGACTCTAGTTCCATCCACCTCACTACAAATAACTCAGTTTTGTTTCTTTTTATGGCTGAGTAATATTCCATTGTATATATGTGCCACATCTTCTTTATCCACTCATCTGCCGATGGACACTGAGGTTGCTTCCATGTCCTGGCTATTGTAAACAGAGCTGCAGTGAACATTGTGGTACATGACTCTTTTTGAATTATGGTTTTCTCAGGGTATATGCCCAGTAGTGGGATTGCTGGGTCATATGGTAGTTCTTTTTTTGGTTTTTTAAGGAACCTCCATACTGTTCTCCATAGTGGCTGTATTAATTTACAATCCTACCAACAGTGCAAGAGGTTTCCCTTTCTCCACACCCTCTCCAGCATTTATTGTTTGTTGATTTTTTGATGATGGCCATTCTGACCAGTGTGAGGTGATACCTCATTGTAGTTTTGATTTGCATTTTTCTAATGATTAGAGATGCTGAGCATCCTTTCATGTGTTTGCTGGCAATCTGTATATCTTCTTTGGAGAAATGTCTATTTAGGCCTTCAGCCCATTTTTGGATTGGGTTGTTTGTTTTTTTTGATATTCAGCTACATGAGCTGCTTGTATATTTTGGAGATTAAACCTCTGTCAGTTACTTTGTTTGCAAATATTTTCTCCCATTCTGAGGGTTGTCTTTTCGTCTTGTTTATGGTTTCCTTTGCTGTGTAAAAGATTTTAATTTTCATTAGGTCCCATTTGTTTATTTTTGTTTTTATTTCCATTTCTCTAGGAGGTGGGTCAGAAAGTATCTTGCTATGATTTATGTCATAGAGTGTTCTGCCTATGTTTTCCTCTAAGAGTTTTATAGTGTCTGGTCTTACATTTAGTTCTTTAATCCATTTTGAGTTTATTTGTGTGTATGGTGTTAGGGAGTGTTCTAATTTCCTTCTTTTACATGTAGCTGTCCAGTTTTCCCAGCACCACTTATTGAAGAGGCTGTCTTTTCTCCATTGTATATTCTTGCCTCCTTTATCAAAGATAAGATGATCATATGTGTGTGGGTTTATCTCTGAGCTTTCTATATTGTTCCATTGATCTATGTTTCTATTTTTGTGCCAGTACCATACTGTCTTGATTACTGTAGCTTTGTAGCATAGTCTGAAGCCAGGAAGCCTGATTCCTCCAGTTCCGTTTTTTTTCCCTCAAGATTGCTTTGGCTATTCAGGGTCTTTTGTGTTTCCATACAAATAGTAAAATTTTTTGTTCTAATTTTGTGAAAAATGCCATTGGTAGTTTGATATGAATTGCATTGAATCTGTAGATTGCTTTGGGTAGTATATCCATTTTCACATTGTTGATTCTTCCAATCTAAGTACATGGTATATCTCTCCATCTGTTTGTACCATCTTTAATTTCTTTCATCAGTGTCTTATAATTTTCTGCATACAAGTCTTTTGTCTCCTTAGGTACATTGACATCTTTTATTCATGAGATTCATTACTTTTAGTAAAGAATCATACACATCATATGTGTAATAAGTTTGCTTCCCAGTTCATGATTATCTTTATTGCAGTGGCTCACTCATCCAATTCTGTAGGTTGTCAAGAATGCAGGCCCCAAGTCAGACAGATTTGGGTTGATCCTGGCTCTATCATTTACTTGCTGTTCATTTTATGTTGCATAGTGTGTTTCTTGGTTAACTGGTTAGGTAACCAATCTAGGCTCAAGCTTCTTTATCAATAAAAATTAATATAATAATTTAATATAATAATTGCATATGCCTACTAGGAGTTTTGTAAGGATGGGAGCAGATGTTACATTTAAAACTACATGGCATGGCACACAGAAAGTGCTCAATAACTGCTGGTCATTGATATTTTCCCAACCTTACACTCTTTTTCCAAGAGTCCTAATGCATTAGCCAAGGAGTAATTTAATTTACTCCCTTCTTCTTCCACCCCCATTTTCCAGTCTTCAATCCCAGGTGAGGGTGTTGGAAAAGATTTTCTTTCTGAAATGTATTTGGGCAGGCTAATTATTCCACATAAATCAAGTACCCCCTTGAGGTTCCCCAGTTTTTAAAAACATGGGAATGTGGGTAGTCTTGGCTTTACTATCTTTGTCCGGTGTGTAGGATGTCCTGGCAGTCCATCCACTTGAGCTTGAAATTTGGCCTTGGGGCAAGGTTCTGTTCACTTCCTCCTAAATAGGTTTTCAGGCCAGGAAAATGTTGTAATAGAGTTTCTTTTCTCCAGAAAATCCCTAGAGAGTCCTCCTCTTGGACTTGAGGGTAGATATTCAA